>NW_012119843.1:3003-3838 GCF_000951035.1 Colobus angolensis palliatus | reverse complement strand
CCAGCTACTCGGGAGGCTGAGACACAAGAATCGCTTGAACCCAGGGGCGGAGGTTGCAGTGAGCCGAGATGACGCCACTGTACTCCAGCTTGGGCAACAGAGTGAGACTCTGTCTCACAAAAGATTAGAACAATACATTTGACCAAAGCTTTATCATTATTTTAGGAGGTTTGATATGGAAAAAACAGTTTGAATCAAAAATCCATTTGCTTTATCACAAGAACTGTCAACTTTACATTTGTTAATGAAAGAAAGAGCTGTCACTAGATTTAAAAAATGATCACCTCATTAATTACATGTAAAGAAATCAGATTACCAAAATGTAGGTGAATGATGAGAAAAGTCAGTAGGAACAAAAGCAGGAAACACTCTTCTCCCATTCGCTACCACTTACTTTTGAAGTTGCTTCTTGTTGGTAGGTACCAAAAAAATAAAGAGGTCGCATTAAAGAGACACCACCAGGAATTATGAGTAGCAATGTCAAACATAAATCTGACTTTAAAAAAGTATCTTCATGAAAACACACCAAGTTCCTCATTAAAAAATGTTAAAACATTTTATTTTGAAAGTTTTATAGAAATTTAACATTTATTGTCTTTCCTTTCCCTTGGTAGTTTTATGGTAATTATATAATATAGAGAAAACACAATGACTATTTTAGCCTTGGCCCATATAAGATGTCCCTAAAATCCCTCAAATTTACCCCACTGTGCCATATAAATATGTTTACTTTCTTTCGTTCTTTTTTTTTTTTTGAGACAGTCTCACTCTGTCACCTGGGCTGGAGTGCAGTGGCACGATCTCAGCTCACTGCAACCTCTGCCTCCCGGGTTCA
>NW_012119843.1:0-1113 GCF_000951035.1 Colobus angolensis palliatus | reverse complement strand
AACCTTTGCCTCCCAGGTTCAAGCGATTCTCCTGCCTCAGCCTCCCGAGTAGCTGGGACTACAGGCATGCACCATCACACCCGGCTAATTTTTATATTTTTAGTAGAGATAGGGTTTCACCCTGTTGACCACGATGGTCTCGATCTCTTGACCTCGTGATCCGCCTACCTCTGCCTCCCAAAGTGCTGGGATTACAGGCGTGAGCCACCACGCCCAGCCTAATTTTTGTATTTTTAGTAGAGATGGGGTTTCATCATATTGGCCAGGCTGCTCTCGAACTCCTGACCTCAAGTGATCCACCTGCCTCGGCCTCCCAAAGTGCTGGGATTACAGGTGTGAGCCACTGCACCCAGCTTACAAGCTATTTCCCTGTAATATGTTGGATCACTGTTAGTACCTGGTTATACAGAATTTTCATTCCAGGAAGCACAAATGTGATATATTTACAGTAATAATGGTCAGCAGCAAATATTTTCCTTGGGGAGGAAAGGGTGAGAAAAGAAAAAAGGAGGAAAAAAATCTACCATATAGGCCATGATAATCTTAAATGCTCTAAGTAAGCCATGTAATAAGTCTTCAAATGCATTAGAGATACATTAAAACATATTTGAAATGACATTTCCAGCATCTAAGAGTGCTTGGAACATGAATTTTTAAAAATAGTAGCAATAATTATTATTGCTGTTGTTATTCATTCTTATACTATTTTAGAATAATAAAGGAAGTCATAGACACTGTATCTCTAGGTCTCTATAAACCTTAATAAATATATAGTTTGTAGAAAACCTTATTGGAATGTCCCTTATATTCAGTTAAAAGATAAATTAAAACCTCAGTCAAGATAGCAGCTTCTAAGGCATCAAAAACACTTACTAAGTTCTATACTCTTTGGTTATTTTCTTAATCCCAATTCTGAAAAAAAAACATGAATTCAGCACATTAAATCAGACACTTTGTATGTGAATTGTAGTTACAGTACTATTAAATGTATGAAAAATGTCTAGCATTACATATAAATTCTGCACTATTAACATAATTTTGAATTATTATACAAGTTAAAAAACTAAACACTTAGAAAATGTATTAATGACATCATATATACTTTACATTCAA
>NW_012119842.1:6633-7404 GCF_000951035.1 Colobus angolensis palliatus | reverse complement strand
TCAGCCTACAGATGAAGGAGCCTTCCACTTAGGCCAGAACTTTGTGCAGAGTGCAAAATATGCACCCCTCTGTTGGCCCTGTCTGTAGAGGAAGTTAAGAAACAGATCAATAAATGATGGTCTATTCATGTGATGAAATACTAGGAAGTCATCAAAATTGTGTTTTAAAGGATATTTAATAGCCAGGCATGGTTGTGGGCGCCTGTAATCCCAGCTACTCAGGAGGCTGAGGCAGAGAATTGCTTGAACCCAGGAGGTGGAGGTTGCAGTGAGCCGAGATCACACCACGGTGCTCCAGCCAGGGTGACAGAGCAAGACTCCATCTCAAAAAAAAAAAAGAATATTTAAATATTTAAACTATTCGTTAAACATATCAGGAAAATATTTGTCATAGAATGTTAAGTTAGAAAAGTAGATTATAAAGGCAATAATGCAGTGTCATCCCAACGTTATGAACTAATTATTAGTTGTATATAACATGAGACGGTGTAGACTAAAGCGTTAACAGTCATCTCTGGATGGTGCACTTGTGGCTAATTAATGGTTTTGCTATTGATACATGTCTGCATTTTAAAAATTTTCTTTAATGGGCAGGAATTATTCCTATAATAAAATAAATTATATATAATTTTTAAAATCTATGATTCTATCTGCTTTTCAGTCAGGGAAATAATAGCATCTTGTTACTTAAGTTGAGCTACATTCTCTCCAGTTAAGAAAACATTGGGATGTTAAAGCCATAAGAAAGCAACTGATTATTTCTCCAAGGCT
>NW_012119842.1:0-963 GCF_000951035.1 Colobus angolensis palliatus | reverse complement strand
TGTGTGTGTGTGTGTGTGTGTGTGTGTGTAGACAGGATCTTGCTGTGTTGCCCAGGCAGGGCTAAAAGTTTTTATATTCAGTATTATTACAACTAAATATTTGATGTATCCAAGAAGAAAATACATTAAAATACTAACAATAGTGGTATTAGAAGGTGTGTTTTTAATTTTCTAAATGGTCTTCAATATACATCTATGACTTTATAACATAAAAGGGACGCCATACACTTGGAAGGGGTGCATTTTCTTAGTGGTTTTGTCCCCGGCACTTGGCCTACTGGAAAGTAACCAATACATACTGTTGGAAATGAATAATCCATATGTAAATAGATTATTGGCCTTCTTAACAGCACTTCGTGGAATCCACTGAAGTTGCAAGACCAGCCTGATAGAAGACAGCTGCAGCTCTCCTCACGCTATTTTAATTAACCTTTCCTCAGTTGAATTATTTTTGTGGCCATGGGGTCCAGTAAAAAGGTAAAAACCTGCAGACTATACCATGATGCCGTTTGAAGTGACAATAACAAATGAAATTCAGGGTTTTCTAAAATTGCTAGGGTATTTGGAATGACCCTGGTTCTTACAGTAAGTTGATGTTTAATTCTTCAGCTTTAAAAAAATTATTATTAATCACTAGCACAACAGGAAAACATGCCTCTCCTTTCAACCAGATTGGTCAGTAATCAACTTAAGCCAAGTCAGTGACATTAAAAATTCTGATTGAATTCCGACCACCTGAGGGTCCTCGCCACGGGATACTTTGGCCTGGTCAGACTTGCGTAGTTATGTTAAATACTGAATCCTGTGAAGAGAGGGAAACACCTGTCTTGGGGTGGGGGGTGGAGACAAGCTGGCACGAGGCTTATTACATTTTCCTTATCTTGCTAAGATCAGTGGAGATCACTGCTCTGGTGACATGGAGCCCATGCCAACACCCACTGCTTTTTTTTTTTTTTTTTTTTT
>NW_012119841.1:1905-2930 GCF_000951035.1 Colobus angolensis palliatus | reverse complement strand
AGAGGTCCCTGTTTCTGTTTAGAATGAAACAAGGTGCTCTGGGCCTGACTCTCCTAGAGATCAAAGGAGATGTTGGATTATGAGTTAATCCCTTTGAAACTCTTAGCACAGTGCCTGGTATGTATAATAGATATTAGGTATTCTCTTCTCCTTGGAAACGCTCTCAGGGATGCAGGAGGACATGGTGGGGGTAGGTGACAAATGAGCAGAGGAAAACCTGTTTAGACAGGGGACACACGGTGGTAATGATGGGCCTGTTCCCTCCTCCCAGCTCAGCTGAGTGTGATGTGTTCATGGCATTCCCATGGATCCTCAAGATCCACGAAACAGCTCAGTTTGCCTGGGCTATTAAGCTAGAGGCTAAAAAGGGGCTTCCCTGACTCAAGCATTTGGTAGTCCTTCAAAACCTCAGACTGTGGCAGTTCCTGCTTGTGGGGAGGTTGGACAGGATGACGAAAGGTCCCTTGCATCTAACCATTTCCCCTGGACTGCCTCCCCTCCCCGCAGATCCCTAGTCCCTTGAAGCCATGCAGGGTCCAACCTGTAAAGTTGTTGGAGATTCTGCAATCCCCACTGGGGCAGCAGTCTTGGAAGCTGCAGTACCACGTGGTCAGGAGATCCAGGTACCGCTGGCCCAACAGGGGAAGGCGCCAGCCTGGAAAAGGAAGAGCTGTGAGACCGAGAGGAGACCATCGGGCGCTCGACAGTGATGCGGCAACGTTGCCACACAATTTGTCAGGGACAGAGCGACACCCAGAACTCAGATTCCAACTCCCAG
The DNA here is from genome assembly GCF_000951035.1 of Colobus angolensis palliatus. NCBI lineage: Eukaryota > Metazoa > Chordata > Mammalia > Primates > Cercopithecidae > Colobus > Colobus angolensis. Next base: position 2,152 of record NW_012119841.1, on the reverse strand, counting down.
CCCCAGCTCGGCCCACTGTCGGTCCTCAAGCCCTGCGTCCAAAAGCAGCAAGGGAGACGGCAGTCACCAGGCATGTCCACAGCGGACGTTCCCTAGAGCTGTCAAGAGCAGCACCTTCGAATAACGCCAGGGTGGGCTGGGAGACGGCACAGGCGGTGCAAGCGAGTCTGGAAAGCGCGGGGATCAGGGGCGGCAGGGGACGGGCAGCCGGGCCCCAGGGGGCGGCACCGGGGATGCGAGTGGGGCC
>NW_012119841.1:0-1650 GCF_000951035.1 Colobus angolensis palliatus | reverse complement strand
CCGAGCCCGGCTCGTCGGTTCCCTCCCACGGCCTGGAGGTGCCGCGGAGCTCAGGCGCGCCGGGGAGCAGCAGCAGCAGCAGCAGCAACAGCAGAAAGAGCCAAAGCTGGCGCCACGAGCCGCGAAGCATGGCCGGCCCCAAGCTGCGGGACGCTCTGGCTGCCGGCCTAGCCGGGCTCCCTTAAGCCCGGGGCTGTCGGGCTGGGACCGCACTTCCGAGGCGGACGTGAACCCGGAATTGGTGTTGCTCTGGAGACCGGCGGACCGAGCTGAGTGCGCACTGGCAGCCTCCGTACACGTGACCCAGGCGGGAACCCGAAACCCTGGCGGGGGTCCTGAGAGGCAGTCCGGAGACTGACTTCAGGCAAGGTGCAACTAACCGGCTTCCAGGAAGCAGTTTATTCTGGGTCGTGATTGGGGTTGCAAAGAAAGTGTAATCAGGCTTTGAAATGGCCACTGTCAATCACTCGGCTAGGGCTTTCGGACGGACCTGATGGCCCATCAGAGGCCTACCGAATAAGGACCCTCCTGCTCTGCCTTGCGTTTGCAGATCAACTTCTCGCCAACCTGTTAGAGGAAGCCGGGAAACCGTCTCAGTCAGGAGCGTTAGGCAGGCCAGGAGCGTCAGCTGAGTGAAGAGGCCCTGGAAAGAAGGGCGCAGCTGGGTGCCTGCCTGGCGGAGGTTGCCCTGGCTCCTCCGCAGAGGGAAATGAAACCGCAGCAAAACACCAGCAGGAATCCACAGTTTGGGAGTCCACGAAAAGCAAGAGGAAGCTGATTAAGGGGCCCCAGTCTGGAGGCGTTTGGATTTTGGAAACCCCCCGAGTCATGGGTAAATCATAAGGCGTCATGTCAATGTAATTGTATCTCATAAAAAGGTGAAGTACTGTGTGCACTTTCTTGACTAGGTTTGCAACTTTCAAGTGCTGGGACTGAGTAGCCCATCCGACACCACTGGCAAAAGACTACAGGGCCTCTTTCCCTCAGCGCTCTCTTCTCCATAGCGAGGAGCTTGGAACAAGGCTGTTAGATTTCAGAAGAGCTTAATGCATTGTTTAAAATCACCTAGCTTACTTAAGCCAATGACCAAAAAGCCATCTTGTCTTAGGAGAAAAATGCTGTCTAGAGAGATCAGAGGACTTGGCTAATGTCATATGTTTAGTGGCTTCGAGGTTGGGCCCTCCAGACAGTAAGGTGAATCCGAGCACCATGTGTCACAAATGTCACAGGCAACTTGACTCATCTCTTCACCCCAGTCTCTTAGATCACAACCAGTGCCAGGTCTGCTCCATTCTCAGCAGCTCACCAAATTTGCGCCTTTCATTCAAACAGCTACAGAAACTAGACAAGCACCTTTGCTAGGACACGACGTCGCGTTGAAAAGTAAAATGTTCGTAGTGTCTCAGCCACTCGGTGTGATGTCAAAAACTTTTCATAGAGAAGCAGCCATGGCACCAGCCCAGCACTGTGTACGTTAAGCTTGTGGAGTCCACCAGAGACAGTTAACAGCACATACACCACAGTGCTTACTGGAAAACCAAAAAAATTAGGCCGGGCGCGGTGGCTTACGCTTGTAATCCTAGCACTTTAGAAGGCCGAGGAGGGCGGATCACCCGAGATCAGGAGTTCTAGACCAGCCTGGCCAACATG
>NW_012119840.1:5299-6286 GCF_000951035.1 Colobus angolensis palliatus | reverse complement strand
TAATGTTAAATTATATCATTTGGTCTTTTCTTCTGGCAGTATATTAGTCCGTTGTCACTTCGTGCTACTGAATGTGCTGATTTACTTTAGAAGGAATTGCAATTCAAACACCTTCAGAAGCAGGTAAGGTATCCAGTCTCTAGATGAGTGGCATTAGTAGTACCTGAGAACATTGTAGACCAGCAACCATCTGATTGCCCACTCTGAAGGCTGCCTTCATCCATGTGCATGTCCACCTACTTATTTGCAAGTTAATCAAGGTGTGGGACCCAGTAATTTGTGTTCTAACAAGTATTTCAGGTGCTGCTAATGCATGTTCAAGTTTGAGAACCACAGATAAGTAAATTGTGACATTCTTTCCTTAGCTGTGGTGAAGACTGTGGCAAAGTAGAGAATGTAAATCCTGTTTTCAACTATATTTTAGTTTTTTTTTTTAATTTGTTTCAAATACTTGTCCAAGAAAGTAGAAACCAAAACAAAAAACAACAACAAAAAATGTGTATGTAGGATGACTTCTGACAGTTCTGCCTCCTGGTTGCCAGTTTTCAAAACTTATTTATCTATATTTTATACTATTCTTTTTTCCACTTAGAGACTCATTTTATTATGATAATGATGTCACTTTTCCTTCTTTCTCAGTTTTAATTTTATATATCACTTGAACCATGTGGTTCAGGTTTCAACTTCATGAATTAGTATTTTTTTAAGTATTATGTAAATTGACCTAAAATATTTATTTTAAAATGAGCAATTTGCTTTTTATATTTTGAACATCTCCTAGGTTTGGGTTAGTTTACCAAATAATAATGTAATAATATACTTTTTAAATAATCAAATTCATTAGAAAAATAGTAACAATTCAATGGTTGATAGTTTTTGTTGTTGTTATTATTGTTGTTTTTTGTATTTTTGACCCTAGCAAAGGGATGAAAAAAGGCAACTGCAACTCTGACTTTGTAAAACAGCTAAGAGCCCTCTGATGGTTCT
>NW_012119840.1:0-339 GCF_000951035.1 Colobus angolensis palliatus | reverse complement strand
CCCAGTAATCCCATTACTGGGTATATAACCAAAGGATTATAAATCATTCTACTATAGAGACACACACACGCGTATGTTTATTACATCACTGTTCACAATAGGAAAGACTTGGAACCAACCCAAACGTCCATCAATGATAGACTGGATAAAGATAATGTGGCACATATATACCACAGAATAATATGCAGTCATAAAAAAGGATGAGTTCATGTCCTTTCCAGGGACATGGATGAAGCTGGAAACTATCATTCTCAACAAATTAACACAGGATCAGAAAAGCAAACACCGCTTGTTCTCACTCATAGTGGGAGTTGAACAATGAAAATACATGGACATAGA
>NW_012119839.1:6372-7129 GCF_000951035.1 Colobus angolensis palliatus | reverse complement strand
CTGTTGTTTCCTGACTTTTTAATGATCACCATTCTAACTGGCATGAAATGGTATCTCATTGTGGTTTTGATTTGCATTTCTCTGATGACCAGTGAGGATGAGCATTTTTTTATGTGTCTGTTGGCTGCACAAATGTCTTCTTTTGAGAAGTGTCTGTTCATATCCTATGCACACTTTTCGATGGGGTTGTTTCTTTTTTCTTGTAAATTTGTTTAAGTTCTTTGTAGATTCTGGATATTACCCTTTGTCAGATGGGTAGATTGCAAAATTTTTCTCCCATTCTGTAGGTTGCCTGTTTACTCTGATGGTAGTTTCTTTTGCTGTGCAGAAGCTCTTTAGTTTAATTAGATCCCATTTGTCTATTTTGGCTTCTGTTGCCATTGCTTTTGGTGTTTCAGTCACAAAGTCTTTGCCCATGCCTATGTCCTGAATGGTATTGACTAGGTTTTCTTCTAGGGCTTTTATGGTTTTAGGTGTCACATTTAAGTATTTAATCCATCTTGAGTTAATTTTTGTATAAGCTGGAAGGAAGGGATCCAGTTTCAGCTTTCTACATATGGCTAGCCAGTTTTCCCAGCACCATTTATTAAATAGGGAATCCTTTCCCCATTTCTGGCTTTTGTCAGGTTTGTCAAACATCAGTTGGTTGTAGATGTGTGGTGTTATTTCTGAGGCCTCTGTTCTGTTCCATTGTTTTATATATGTATATATCTGTTTTGGTACCAGTACCATGCTGTTTTGGTTACTGTAGCCTTAT
>NW_012119839.1:0-1352 GCF_000951035.1 Colobus angolensis palliatus | reverse complement strand
TGTTTGCTCTTGCTTCTCTAGTTCTTTTAATTGTGATGTTAGGGTGTCAATTTTAGATCTTTCCTGCTTTATCTTGTGGGCATTTAGTGCTATAAGTTTCCCTCAACACACTACTTTAAATGTGTCCGAGAGATTCTGGTACGTTGTGTCTTTGTTCTCATTGGTTTCAAAAAACATCTTTATCTCTGCCTTCATTTCGTTACTTTCCCAGTAGTCATTCAGGAGCAGGTTGTTCAGTTTCCATGTAGTTGTGCAGTTTTGAGTGAGTTTCTTAATCCTGAGTTCTAATTTGATTGCATTGTGGTCTAAAAGACAGTTTGTTGTGATTTCTGTTCTTTTACATTTGGTGAGGAGTGCTTTACTTCCAACTGTGTGGTCAATTTTAGAATAAGTGCGATGTAGTGCTGAGTATATTCTGTTGATTTGGGATGGAGAGTTCTGTAGATGTCTATTAGGTCTGCTTGGTCCAGAGCTGAGTTCAAGTCCTGGATACTCTTATTAACCTTCTGTCTCGTTGATCTGTCTAATATTGACAGTGGGATGTTAAAGTGTCCCATTATTATTATATGGGAGTCTAAGTCTCTTTGTAGGGGCTGCTCCTGTATTTGGTGCATATATATTTAGGATAGTTAACTCTTCTTATTGAATTTTTTACCATTATGTAATGGCCTTCTTTGTCTCTTTTGATCTTTGTGGGTTTAAAGTCTGTTTTATCAGAGACTAGGATTGCAACCCCTGCTTTTGTTTTGTTTTGTTTGTTTTGTTCTGTTTTTTGCTTTCCATTTGCTTGGTAGATCTTCCTCCATCTCTTTATTTTGAGCCTATGTGTGTCTCCACATGTGAGATGGGTCTCCTGAATAGAGCATGCTGATGGGTCATGACTCTTTATCCAATTTCCCTGTCTGTGTCTTTTAATTGCGGCATTTAGCCTGTTTACATTTAAGGTTAATATTGTTATGTGTGAATGTGATCCTGTCATTATGATGCTAACTGGTTATTTTGCCCATTAATTGATGCAGTTTCTTTAGAGCATCGATGGTCTTCACAATTTGGCATGTTTTTGCAGTGACTGGTACTGGTTGTTCCTTTCCATGTTTAGTGCTTCTTTCAGGACCTCTTGTAAGGCAGGCCTGTTACTGACAAAATCTCTCAGCATTTGCTTGTCCATTAAGGATTTTATTTCTCCTTCACTTATGAAGCTTAGTTTGGCTGGATATGAAATTCTGGGTTGAAAATTCTTTTCTTTAAGAAGGTTGAAGGCTGGGCGCGGTGGCTCAAGCCTGTAATCCCAGCACTTTGGGAGGCTGAGACGGGCGGATCACGAGGTCAGGAGATCGAGACCATCCTAGCTA
>NW_012119838.1:6533-8423 GCF_000951035.1 Colobus angolensis palliatus | reverse complement strand
GCCCGGCTAATTTCCTTGTATTTTTAGTAGAGACGGGATTTCACCGTGGTAGCCAGGATGGTCTCGATCTCCTGACCTCGTGATCCACCCGTCTCGACCTCCCAAAGTGCTAGGATTACAGGGTTGAGCCACCGCGCCCGGCCCATATGTAGTTTTATAAGAAATTGGCAAATGGTTTTCCAGAGTGGCTGTACCATTTTACATTCCTGCAGCAACATATCTCTGCAGCCTTGGCAATTTTTGATATTACAATTTGATATTGATATTGATACCGATTTTTGATTTTTTATTTTAGCCTTTTGGATCACCAATGTAGTGATATCTCATTGTCATTTGAATCTGCATTTACCTGATGGGTAATGATGTTGAACAACTTTTCTGATGCTTATTTGCCATCTGTATACCCTCTTTGGTGAATTATTCATGTTGTCTACTGATTCTTTTTTCTAATTGTATTTTTTTCCTTCTTACTATTAAATTTTGAGCGTTTTCTTCATGTATTCTGAATACTAGTCCTTTGTTGGATTTGTGGTGTGCGAGTATTTTTCCCAGTCTTTAACTTGTGTGTTTATCCTCTTGTTATTTTGTCTTTATGAGCTTTCTCAGCGGAAAAGTTTTTAGTTTTTATTAGGCTCAATTTATCACATTTTCCTTTTATAGATCATGCTCTTAGTGTTCAGGTCTAAGAACTCTTGGCTTAGCCCTACATTATCAAGATCCTCTCCTATGTTTTTCTGAAAATTTTATAGTTTTACAACTGAAATTTAAAAAGATGATACATTTTGAGTTAATGTTTATATGAGGTGTGATGTTTAGGCTGATGTTCTCTTTTTTTTTTTTGCCTAAGGTTTTCCAGTTACTTCAGCACCATCTGTTGAAAAGGGTATTCTTCCATTAATTGTATATCTTCATCAAAAATGAGTTGAGCATATTTGTGTGAGTCTATTTCTGGGTTCTGTCTTCTGTTCCATTGATTTATGTGCCTATCTCTCCAACAATATCACACTGTCTTGATTTCTATAGCTGTATAGTAAGTCAATATCAGGTAGAAAGATTCTTCTCTATTGATTCTTCTGTCAAGATTTTTGTAGCCATTCTAGGGCTTCTGCTATTCTATAGAAGTTTTATAATCTTGTGGATGTCTACAAAAACTTTCCTGGAATTTTAATAGGAATTGTATTAATAGTATAGATCAGTTTGGGGAGAACTGGCATTTTTACTACTTTGAGTCTAGGAACACAGTGTATCTCTCCATTGATTTAGGTTTTCGATTTCTTTTTGATACCACTTTGTAATTTTTAGCATACAGATACTGTACATGTTTTGTGTATACCTACATATTTTCTCTAGAGTACAGTCATAAATGGTATTTTTCTTCCATTTATTCCTTTTTTAGTATATAGAAATGTGATTGACTTTTGAAGTTGATCTTTTATTCTGTAACCTTACTGAACTCACTAGTTTTAGGAGGTTTTTTAAATGGATTCCTTGGAATTTTCCATATAGACAAGCTTGTCATCTGCAAACAGAGATAGTTTTATTTCTTCGTTTTTTCTTTCTGTTTGACTTCACTTCTCTTTTATGACTTATTTTAGTGGCTAGTACTTTCAGTGTTGTGTTGAATAAGAGTGGTGAGAGCACACATTCTTGCCTGGTTCCCAATCTTAGAAAGAACACATTCGGTCTTTCATCATTAAGTATGCTAGCTACAAATCTTTCTGTAGGTGCTCCTTATGATTCTTAGGTAATTCCTCTCTTTTGTCAGGAACGAATGTTAGATTTTGTCAAATGCTTTTTCTGTGTCAATCGATAGGATCATAATGATACTTTTTATTTAGTTTGTTGATATGGAGGATTATGGAGGATTTTATGGTCTACATTTTTTTTTTT
>NW_012119838.1:0-363 GCF_000951035.1 Colobus angolensis palliatus | reverse complement strand
TCTGGATTATAAGCTTATTTTCCACCTCCAGATTTGGTGGCAGGATGGTTGAGGTGCTAACAAATATCAGACAAGTTAGAAGAGAGAGTCCGTGCACATCAGAACACATTATTTTAGGCGCTTGTCACTACATGTGTGCACTGTAGTTTAAAAACAAAAAAAAATTGTGGTGGCAATATAGAATAGTTGCTCTGGAGTGTCACTGGCCAGGTAAAAATCCTGGTCCTGTTGTGGTTTTAGGCAAGGGATCTAACCTCACCAAGCTTCAATTACCTCATCTTTAACCTGGGGATGCTAACAGTAATAATCTCAGAACAACACGGTGAAGGTCAGTGGAAATAACCATAGAATCTTCTTAGTTCA
>NW_012119837.1:2730-3674 GCF_000951035.1 Colobus angolensis palliatus | reverse complement strand
TAATTTCTCAGTACATCTTGAGTCATACTGATACTTTCATTCTAATTCTCAAGGACATTGGAGATAATAGAATGAGAATATCACATAATTTCTCATTTGCTTTATTCCTCCTTATTGTTATAAAACTCGGGTTTATTGAAGTATACTTGGCATATAAAATATACCATTTTAGGTGTACCATTTGTTAAGGTTTTGTAAATGTGTGTGGTCTTGTAACCATTATCACAATAAAAATATAAAACATTGCCAGCCAACCTGGCATGGTGGCTTATGACTGTAATCCCAGCACTTTGAGAGGCCAAGGTGGAAGGATCACTTTAGTTGAAGAGTTTGAGAACAGCCTGGGCCATGTAGGGAGATCCCTTCTTTTTTTTCTTTTTTTCTTTTTTTTTGAGATGGAGTCTTGCTCTGTCGCCCAGGCTGGAATGCAGTGGCTCGATCTTGGCTCACTGCAACCTCCGCCTCCTGGGTTCAAGCAATTCTCTGCCTCAGCTTCCCGAGTAGCTGGGACTACAGGGGCATGCCACCACACCTGGCTAATTTTTGTATTTTTAGTAGTGGCAGGGTTGCACCATGTTGCTCAGGCTGGTCTCGAACTTCTTACCTCAAGTGATCCGCCCCCCTTGGACTCCCAAAGTGTTGGGATTACAGGTGTGAGACATTGCATCTGGCTGGGAGACTTCTTCTTTACAAAAAAATTTAAAAAATATTAACCAGGCATGGTGATACACATCTGTGGTCCCATGGTCCCAGCTATTCCAGTGATTGAGGTGGAAGGATCTCTTGGGCCCTGGAGGTTGAGGCTGCAGTGAGCTGTGATCATGCCACTGTACTCTAAGCTCAACAGAGCAAGAGCTTGTTAAAAAAAAAAAAAGAAGGAAAGAAAGAAAGGAAGAAAGAAGAAAGAAAGCGAAAGAAAGAAAGAAAGAGAGAAAGAAAGAAAG
>NW_012119837.1:0-953 GCF_000951035.1 Colobus angolensis palliatus | reverse complement strand
TCCCCCTTCCTTCCTTCCTTCCTTCCTTCCTTCCTTCCTTCCTTCCTTCCTTCCTTCCTCCCTCTCTCCCTTCCTCCCTCCCTCCCTTTCATTTGTCTTCAATAGTCTACAGTTATATAACTAAATGTAAATCAGATCCTATAATGCTGCTACCTAAAATTATTTTTAGGTTAGGTGCGGTGGCTTACGCCTGTAATCCCAGCACTTTGGGAGGCCGAGACTGATGGATCATATGAGGTCAGGAGTTCGAGACTAGTCTGACCAACATGGCATAACCCCATCTCTACTAAAAATACAAAAATTAGCTGTGCATGGTAGCTGTAGTCCTAGCTACTCGGGAGGCTGAGACAGGAGAATCGCTTGAACCCAGGAGGTGGAGGTGGCAGTGAGCTGAGATCATGCTACTGTACTCCAGCCTAGGTAACAGAGTGAGACTGTCTCAAAAACAATTATTTTTAATTAATCAATTAATTTTTTGAGAACAACTACTATACTGGTTACATAGCAAACAACAAACATTGAACATGTGAATCAATGAATGAATACCCAAAATTTGTATTTCCTGCTGTACTAAACTATAGCCATTCACTGGATGCCTCAAAGAACCTCTTCCTATAGGCTGAATGTTTGTTCTCCCCAAAATTCATATGTTGAAACTTAATCCCTAATGTGACAGTATTAGGGATGGGGCCATTGGGAGGTAATTAGGTCATGAGGGCTTCACTCTCATAAATGAGATGAATATTCTTATGAAAGAGGTCAGAGAGAGCTTGTTTGCCCCTTCTGCCATGTGATGACACAGCAAGAAGATGTTTTCTATGAGGAATGGGCTCTCAACAGATACCAGATCTGCCAGTGTCTTGATCTTGGACTTCCCAATGTCCAGAATTGTCAGCAATCAATTCTGTTGTTTGTAAATTACCTGGTCTAGTGTATTTTTTTTTTTTTTTTTT
>NW_012119836.1:5242-5821 GCF_000951035.1 Colobus angolensis palliatus | reverse complement strand
GGCTAGTTTTTTGTATTTTTTTAGTAGAGACGGGGTTTCACCGTGTAGACCAGGATGCTCTCGATCTCCTGACCTCGTGATCCACCCGTCTCGGTCTCCCAAAGTGCTGGGATTACAGGCTTGAGCCACCGCGCCCGGCCTTGCCTCTAATTTCTTACTTATCTCTCTCTACTTGTTTTGATAACTGAGAGGGTGATACTGACATTTAATATTGTAAAACTGTCTTTCACCTTTCAATTCTGTCATTTTATGCTTCATGTAGTTTTATGGTCTGCCATTAGGTACGCAAATGTTTATAATCATTATACATTCTTGCCACATTGAAACTGTTATTAATATATAACTTTGTCTTTTTTTTTTTTTTTTTTTTGAGACAGAGTCCCGCTCTGTCACCCAGGCTGGAGTGCAGTGGCGTGATCTTGGTGCACTGCAAGCTCCGCCTCCCGGGTTTACGCCATTCTCCTGCCTCAGCCTCCCGAGTAGCTGGGACTACAGGCGCCCGCCACCATACCCAGCAAATTTCTTTGTATCTTTATTAGGAACGAGGTTTCACTGTGTTAGCCAAGCTAGGATGGTCTC
>NW_012119836.1:0-783 GCF_000951035.1 Colobus angolensis palliatus | reverse complement strand
AATCTGTAAGTAAACATGTAATGTCACAGTGTGGGCACAAATGTGGGTCAACCGTTAAATAATCCTAGCTTGTCAGACATGACACAGCCATGCAATCACTCCTTTTTTGCCTTATTTCCAAGTTTCAGACTTTTTAAAAAATAGGACTGAAAAATAAAAATAAAATATAAAAATTAGAATCAAGCCCATTAATATTTTCTTAAAGTTTTTTTTTTTTTAGAGACAAGGTCTTAACATTCACTAGCCCCAGTTTTGGAGGGAAGAGAGGATGCCCAGGGCCCAGAAGCCTTTGCTGGTGGGCGTGGGACTCTTCATTTCCTCTGAGGCAGAGCAGCAGGCTTTGCCGAAGGGCAGTCTAGGTCCACACAGCTGCCAAGGGTGGCAGATGGGCACTGACTGCTGCATCACAGGCACTCAGTCAACGCTAGCTGAGCACCAGTGAGTGAGTGAAAGGCAACCGGGAGCCTGGTGCCGGCCGGCAGTGCAGCTGAGTTCTCACATGGCCGGTTTACCATGCAGGTGCAAAGCCAGCCTCAATCAATCCTGCTGCACTCATGAAAGGAGCAGTAGAGGGCACTTTGCTTCAAGCAGGCTGCCCAAGAACTATGGTCACCTGCTCTGCTGGTTGAAGGAAAAAAAAGCAGGAGTGGTGAGCACAGAAACCAGCCTGGCCCTGGACACCACTTGTGGTTGCAGAACTGCAGAGACAGCCCGTGGCATCTCTACTGCCCAACATCGTGTACCAGGTGTGCAGCCAGGCTCCCTGTACGAGCAAGGACTTCC
>NW_012119835.1:10583-11256 GCF_000951035.1 Colobus angolensis palliatus | reverse complement strand
CTGTCTCCGGAGGGTGGTCTGAGGATGGGTGGGACCAGTCTATGAAGGGACCAGGAGGGACTCTCAGAATGTCCATGTGGCCCTTGACCCACACCCACCCACCAGCCTCTCTTCAGCTAAGAAAAAGAAACGGGACGATGGCATTCGCGAGCACGTGACAGGCTGTGCCCGCAGCGAGGGCTTCTACACCATCGACAAGAAGGACAAGCTCAGATACCTCAACAGCAGCCGTGCCAGCACCGATGAGCCCCCCGCAGACACCCAGGTACTGCCAGGCCTCCTGGACACATCAGAGCCGGTTGGGCCATGGGGGTCCAGGGCACTCGAGGGGTGCCAGGCAGAGGGAGGAGCTGTGAGGCCAGAGGAGCTGGCACACAGAGTGTGCAAGTGGAAGGGGAGAGGCGGGTGGGCAGGGCCTAGGAGAAGGAAGGAATCTGCCTTAGTCCCATGGGCCCTGGAGCACCTCCCAAGGGTTTAATCAGGGATGTGACGGAGCTCTGTTTCCACAAGTTCATTCATTTTTTGTTTGTTTTTTGCTTGGCTCTTTTTGAGACAAAGCCTTGCTCTGTCACCCAGGCTAGAGTGCAGTGGCACGATCTCAGCTCACTGCAACCTCTGCCTCCTGGGTTCAAGTGATTCTCCTGCCTCAGCCTCCCGAGTAACTGGGATTACA
>NW_012119835.1:0-1523 GCF_000951035.1 Colobus angolensis palliatus | reverse complement strand
TGGGCCTGGACACAGGGCCAGGTGCTGTGGGAAGGACAGAGGCCCCCACAGCCTTGACCTCAGAACACTAAGCCCTGAAAGTCCCCCTCACTGCCGGTGGGCACAGTGAGGAGACCCCAACACCTTTCCCAACCCGAGCCCCAGCCTGTTCCTTCCCCAGAGGCCTGGGACACCGCTGACCTGGCGGACCCTGGTGGAGCTAAGCTCGTCCCCGGCAGGGGTCTCCACCTGGCTCTCCCTGCCACCTCACACCCCAGCACCCCCTAAACCTTGGGTTCAATGTTTACTTTCTCATTCGGATGCCAGCAACGAGGGAGCCTCTCGGAGGCCCCAGTGCAGGTGAGGGGCGCTGAGAAAGCGGGCGGCCACTCTCTTCTGCCCTTGCCTTCACCCTGGGTGGGAGGGGGCTCCCAAGGGCGGGCAGGTCCCCCAGTCCCGCCATTACGGGTTGTCAGACCGTCTGCGTGTGGCATTTTTTGGCTTATAAGCTTCACCCAGTCACCCCCAACCCACACCCCACGTTCCCCTGCCGGCAGCCCCTCCCCCCAAGAAGGCCAGAGGATATTTATTTTCGGAGGGAGCAGATTCCTTCTCCTAGAGAAAGGAAAAATCTTGGAAAAGATTTTAAAACTCAGATCTAAGTCTTTGACATTTTTTTTTTCCCTTTTGACCCCCTTCCTATCCTCTTCAGTTTATTCCTATGCATTTTTTTTCTTGTGCGTGTATAAAATCAAAACGAAGGGGAAAAAGGTATTTGAAGTTCAGAACCAACTTCTGTATATAGAGGCTGCCGCAAAGGACTTTCTCTTGGGAACATTGTTTCTTGTAGAAACATGCGGGAAGACATTTTTTGCTCATTTCTTTGTACTTCCAAAAAAAAAAAAAAAGACAAAAGCAAGTCCCCCCGTACCCCAGAAAGCAGAGGAGGCGTGTAAATAATTTCTGGAAAGTGACTGTTGTGACCCGGAGTCCTCATCAAGACGAGCGCGCTCCATGTGGGAGCTGCTCCCACCCTGCAGACGCGGGCGGCTGGAGCCTCTGGTATCTCAGCTTGTGTCAAGCTTGTTATCATGTAAATTCTGTACAAAGAATTGTTATTTTTCTCTTTTTTGTCGTTGGTGGTTTTGTTGTGTGTGTGTTTTTTTTTTTGTTTTTTTTTAATTCCTTTCCCCCAGGCCCTCTCTATTTGAGACTGTGCCCGCCGGTTTCAAGATCAAGGAAATTGGTGGCATTAAGACACAGATGGGGTACCTGGGCACAGCGGAGAACTTCTCTTCCGTTTGCGGTTTTCTGCCTAATTGTGCAACTGAGGAAATAATTTATTTTTCACATGAGGAAATGCGTAGCTTGTAGAGATGGCTGATTCAAGTTACATGTACAGCCCCCAAGGGGCTGTCTCCATTCTGTCCCCTTCCCATAAAAGAAGTGGGGCGACGCGAGAAGACCAGGGAAGGGACCCTTGCCTCGCCCCTCCCCCTGGCCTCACCTTGCCCCCAGCCACCGTGCCCAGTGTAAACCTCGGC
>NW_012119834.1:6544-6884 GCF_000951035.1 Colobus angolensis palliatus | reverse complement strand
TATATATCTTTAAAGGGGAGTTTATTAGGTATTAACTCGCATGATCACAAGGTACCACAATAGGCTGTCTGCAGGCTGAGGAGAAAGGAGAGCCAGTCCGAGTCCCAAAACTGAAGAACTTGGAGTCCGATGTTCAAGGGCAGGGGAGAGAGATGCAGGCCAGGAGGCAAGGCCTGTCTCGCCTTTTCACATTTTTCTGCCTGCTTTATATACTAGCCACACTGGCAGCTGATTAAATGATGCCCACCCAGATTAAGGGTGATCTGCCTTTCCCAGCCACTGACTCAAATGTTAATCTCCTTTGGCAACACCTCACAGACACACTCAGGATCAATACTTT
>NW_012119834.1:0-799 GCF_000951035.1 Colobus angolensis palliatus | reverse complement strand
TCTCTGCTAAAAATACAGAAATTAGCCAGGTGTGGTGGTGTGCGCCTGTAATCCCAGCTACTAGGGAGGCTGAGGCAGGAGAATCAGTTGAACCTGAGGAGCCGAGGTTGCAGCAGTGAGCTGAGATCGCACCACTGCACTCCAGCCTGGGCAACAGAGTGAGACTCAATCTCAAAAAAAACAAAAAACAAACACAAAACCTACTTGGGACTGAGTAATTTATAAACACAGGAGGCTTAATTAACTCAGTTCCACACGGCTGGGAAGGCCTCAGGAACTTACAATCATGGGGGAAGGCACAGGGGAAACAAGACACATCTTACATAGCAGCGGTGGGGGGTGGAGGGAAGCTGGGGATGAGATGGGGGGACTGTCAAAATCTTTTAAACCATCAGATCTCATGAGAACTCACTCACTATCACGTCAATAGCATGGGGGAAACCACCCCCATGATCCAGTCGTCTCCCACGAGGTCCCTCCTTTGACACCTGGGGATTACAATTTGAAGTGAGATTTGGGGCTGGGCGCAGTGGCTCACACCTGTAATCCCAGCACTATTCGGAGGCCGAGGTGGGTGGATCACCTGAGGTCAGGAGTTCGAGACCAGCCTGGCTAACATGGTGAAACCCCGTTCTACTAAAAATACAAAAAATTAGCTGGGCGTGGTAGCAGGCGCCTGTAATCCCAGATACTCGGGTAGCTGAGGCAGAACTGCTTGAACCCAGGAGTCGGAGGTTGCAGTGAGCCGAGATCATGCCATTGCACTCCAGTCTGGGTGACAAGAGCAAAGCTCCATCTC
>NW_012119833.1:690592-694239 GCF_000951035.1 Colobus angolensis palliatus | reverse complement strand
TGCACAAGTATACATATGTAACAAACCTGCACGTTATGCACATGTACCCTAGAAATTAAAGTATAATAAAAAGGAAAAAAAAAAGAAATAATCCTACTGGACATAATGTTACTATACTTTGAAATATGTTAATTCTGTGTACTAAACACTGTATAGGATAAAAGTTTTGCGTAGCTCATAAACTTTTTCTAAAATGTATCTGTCAATTTTAATACAAAAATTCTCTTACATTTATAAAAAAAAAAGACTTGTGTTGTCTATTCTTTTTATTTTAATTATTATAATAGCTGTACAATATTCTCTCATTTGGTTTTAATTTGCATTTTCTTTATTACAATGGAATTGAGTTCCTTTTTATATATCCAGTGTCTTTGTTCATATAGCCGTTATGACATAACTAATCATTAAAGTAACTTTGTAATAAAAACCCATTTCCTGTTACAGTGAGTTAACAGGGCTTTTTCTCCCTTATAAATAATATATGCAAACATCAAAGCTTAAAGGAATTTCTTTGTCAGACTTGTTGACTATCTTAGGAAGAGTCCACTGAAAATCTGAAATTTAGAAAAATATTATTAAATAAGTAGCTGTAGAAAAGTTCATTGATTGCACTAGCTAGAAATTCTGTACCAAACTGAAAAAAAAACGTGCTCAAGTACGAATTAGCCAGTGGGTGATATGAACGTCTTGAACTGGGTAACAAAGCTCTTTCCCCATGGGCTTGTGCGGGGGCTTGCTATTTCCAACTTTTACGTTAGACCAACTCACCTCATAAAGTGAGACACTTAGATAAATGGCATAAAAGATGCTACGACGTGATTCTGGCAAATTTTTTCTCAACAAAATTAGAAAAAGTTGATGGATCTCTGTCAACTTTATAAATAACTTTTCTATGTAAATAAAAATAAGACTACACTGAATGGGGCATCTGGTTGTATAAAAATAGATTGCACATGGCCCAGTAAAAAGTAACTCTCATGAGGAAGGTTTTGCTAATTATTTTTTTCTTTGGTGCTGTGATTCCTGAAATACCTTCACCACCTGAAGACTTGCACTTGGCATTTCTCGAATCACTTGATTTAAATGTTGAAAAAAATTGTAATGGGTGTCTAAATATGTCAACGGCATAATCCCAGTTAATGTAAATAGTCTATAAATCACAGTAGCCCTGACAAAATTGTTTTTTTTTTTTTTTTTGCCCTGACAAAATTGTTAACAGGCATCATTAGACATTCTGCATCACTCCTCAGGTGAAACATGAAGCCCGAAAAACTTCTCACATGAAACAAAATATCACAAAGAAAATAGATATGGAGCACATCCCTGGTCCTCAAAGCTTTACTACTTACATTTTGTACTATTTATTTAGCTGAGGCCCAGGGTTTTACACTGCAATTCTCATATTGCTTATTCATAGACAGCATCAGAATAACTCATGAGTTAAGCAACTAAGAGAATGTTTTGAAAAAGAGGAAGAGACTCTTGTTTAGATTATTTCTTATTTTAAAATAAGTGTATAAATTATCTTTTAAGTTTCAAATGTGTAGTCTATGTATCATCTCTGTGCTTTCATTTTCCTATTTAAGTAAATAAGATAAGCAATGGTTCAGAGAGCAGGTATGTAAGGTACTTGCTGTTGATGATAGAGAAGTTGGCTTATGGTCTAGCCAACTTAGACCTAGCTGTAGATGTAGCTGATTGAGCACCAAAATATTGTTATTTTCAATCAAACAAAACCGGCAATACATGTTTACTAAATATCAAGCATTATTTTAAAAGTCTCCCCTTGCATTAAGTCTTTGTTCCTCAAGTTAAATATTATTGTTTGTGTTTTGTCGGTAAGGAGGCTTAAAAATTCCTTCCTTTCTCTTCATTAATCTGACTCCTTTGTTGTCTCTTTTGCTGATCTCTTTCATTTGCCCTGCGCTTTAAAGCAATTGTTCCCTAAATTCTCTTGTCTTTTTCCCAGTGTAGTCTCCACTGAAAATTTGATTTACATTGTGGTTTCGTATAAGTTTGGGTAATGAGATAGAAAATGCTAAAGACATGAGTATTAAGCATGAAAACCAATGACAGATGAAGGAATACTTCATTTGGGTGGCTTAAACATTTTACACATATTTTTAGTAAGTACTTTTTAAATTAAAAAACGGAATGGAAAATAATCACAATCCTGTATTTACTTCAATTAATCTATTATGTGAAATCACTACTCTTGTGCCCTCTGAGAGAAAAAGAAAAATTGTATCTTACACATATTTATGTCCTGAACAATTAGACAGTAATAGACATGGAAAACATAGTAAATATTCGAGAATACCAATATAACTTTATCTTTTTGATTCCAATAGTTTATCAAGTATAAGAAGTCCTACCAGCTTGATGTCTTTTGAGAATTTTTAAAAACAAGATATGAATTCAAGCCTTACTTATTAACCAAAAAAAAAATACATTTATTTGTTATGTTTATATCCCCCTTTCTTCTTCAGCCTAATCCTTACATTCCATTGAATAATTATTCCTCTGAGTATTTTTTGTCAATCAAGAGTTACGCATAAAATTAGAGTGGCATACTTATGTTCTTGGAGTTTTAGGTGCTTTAAAATGAAGTTTATGATGATTTTAAGGTTTATGAAAGAGTTCTTGAGTTCTTGTCTATCACTGTATATTTGAAGGTATGTTTGAAGTTTCTTTTTTTTTTCAGTTCATATACTTTATATTTTAGAGCAGTTTTAGGTTTACAGAAAAACTGAGGAGAAAGTACAGAAAGTTCCCATATACCTCCTCTTCCCCTTCCCCTATTACTCACATCTTGCATCAGTATGGTGCATTTATTACAATGGATGAACCAATATTGATCTATCGTTATTAACTAAAGTCCATAGCTTAAATTATGGTTTACTCTTTGTGTTGTACAGTTCTGTGGCTTTTCAAAAAGCCATAATGTCACTCGGTCACCATTTTAGTATCATACAGAATAGTTTCTCTGCTATAAAAATTCCATATTCTCCACTTATTCATTCCTCCTCCCTAAATTCCTGACAACTACTGATCTTTGTACTGTCTTCACAGTCTCACTTTTTCCAGAATATTACGTAGTTGGAATCACATAGTATGAAATCTTTTCAGGCTGGTTTCTTTTACTGACCCATATACATTTAAGGTTCCTCCAAGTCTTTTCAGTCTTTTCATAGACAGATAGCTCATGTAGTTTTTTTTAAATTTTACTTTAAGTAAAATAAAGTACGTTGTACATGTGCACGAAGTGCAGGTTTGTTACATATGTATACATGTATACATGTGCCATGTTGGTGTGCTGCACCCATTAAATTGTCATTTACATTAGGTATATCTCCTAATGCTATCTCTCTCCACTCCCCCCACCCCATGACAGGCCCCAGTGTGTCATGTTCCCTTTGCTGTGTCCAAGTGTTCTCATTGCTCAATTCCCACCTATGGGTGAGAACATAGTTTGCTGAGAATGATGGTTTCCAACTTCATCCATGCCCCTACAAAGGACATGAACTCATCCTTTTTTATGGCTGCATAGTATTCCACAGTGTATATGTGCCACATTTTCTTAATCCAGTCTATCATTGATGGACATTTGGGTTGGTTCCAAGTCTTTGCTATTGTGAATAGTGCCG
>NW_012119833.1:688623-689832 GCF_000951035.1 Colobus angolensis palliatus | reverse complement strand
TTGCTTTTGGTGTTTTAGACATGAAGTCCTTGCCATTGCCTATGTCCTGAATGGTATTACCTAGGTTTTCTTCTCGGGATTTATGGTTTTAGGTCTAACATTTAAGTCTCTAATTCATCTTGAATTAATTTTTGCACATTGATTTTGTACCCTGAGACTTTGCTGAAGTTGCTTATCAGCTTAAGGAGATTTTGGGCTGAGACCACGGGGTCTTCTAAATATACAATCATGTCATCTGCAAACAGGGACAATTTGACTTCCTCTTTTCCTAATTGAACACCCTTTATTTATTTCTTCTGCTTGATTGCCCTGCCAGAACTTCAACACTATGTTGAATAGGAGTGGTGAGAGAGGGCATCCCTCTCTTGTGCCAGTTTTCAAAGGGAATGCTTCCAGTTTTTGTCCATTCAGTATGATATTGGCTGTGGGTTGTCATAAATAGCTCTTATTATTTTGAGACACTTCTCATCAATACCTAATTTATTGAAAGTTTTTAGCATGAAGGGCTGTTGAATTTTGTCAAAGGCCTTGTTTGCATCTGTTGAGATAATCATGTAGTTTTTGTCTTTGGTTCTGTTTATATGCTGGATTATGTTTATTTATTTGCGTATGTTGAAGCAGCCTTGCATCCGAGTGATGAAGCCCACTTGATTATGGTGGATAAGATTTTTGATGGGATGCTGGATTTGGTTTGCCAATAGTTTGTTGAGGATATTTGCATCAATGTTCATCAGGGATATTGGTCTAAAATTCTCTATTTTTGTTGTGTCTCTGCCAGGCTTTGGTATCAGGATGATGCTGGCCTCATAAAATGAATTAGGGGGAATTCTCTCTTTTTCTATTGATTGGAATAGTTTCAGAAGGAATGGTACCAGCTCCTCCTCGTACCTTTGGTAGAATTTGGCTGTGAATCCATCTGGCCCTGGACTTTTTTAGGTTGGTACGCTATTAATTATTGCCTCAATTTCAGAGCCTGTTATTGGTCGATTCAGGGATTCAACTTCTTCCTGGTTTAGTCTTGAAGTTTCTTTTTTTCCATGCAAATAAAAATAAGTGTTTCTATTGTTTGGTGTATATTCTTGTAGACAATATTGCGCCATTAACATTTTTAGGCATTTTTTTTTATTATACTTTAAGTTCTAGGGTACATGTGCATAACGTGCAGGTTTGTTACATATGTATACTTGTGCAATGTTGGTGTGCTGCACC
>NW_012119833.1:685436-685899 GCF_000951035.1 Colobus angolensis palliatus | reverse complement strand
ATTTTTTTTTTTTTGAGACAGAGTCTCACTCTGTCACCCAGGCTGGAGTGCAGTGGCGTGATCTCGGCTCACTGCAAGCTCTGCCTCCCAGGTACATGCCATTCTCCTGCCTCAGCCTCTTGAGTAGCTGGGACTGCAGGCTAATTTCTTTTGCCACCACTCCAGGCTAATTTCTTTTGCATTTTTAGTAGAGACGGGGTTTCACCATGTTAGCCAGCATGGTCTAGATCTCTTGAACTTGTGATCCACCCGCCTCAGCCTCCCAAAGTGCTGGGATTACAGGTGTGAGCCACCATGCCCGGCCGTATTTCCTGACTTTTTAATGATCACCATTCTAACTGGTGTGAGATGGCATCTCATTGTGGTTTTGATTTGCATTTCTCTGATGGCTGGTGATGATGAGCATTTTTTCATGTGTCTGTTGGCTGCATAAATGTCTTCTTTTGAGAAGTGTCTGTTCATA
>NW_012119833.1:678468-683411 GCF_000951035.1 Colobus angolensis palliatus | reverse complement strand
CAGTTCAAAATGCAGAAATCACCAGTCTTCTGTGTCCTTCACGCTGGGAGTTGGAGACTGCAGCTGTTCCTATTCGGCCATCTTGCTCCGCCCCCATTTTTAGGCATTTTTAAACCCCTGAAAAATAATAAAATCTGTGTTTGGGAAAAATATTGAAAACTCTAAATAAGAGATAGAAAGAAAGTAAAGAAAACTAGAGGTAAGACATCAATTAGCAGATATAGATAGTAACAAAGTAAGAGATAATGAGACTCCCAATCTAGGGTAGCAAGGATGAATAGGGAAGGGAATATTGGAAACATATTTGAAATGTAGAATAAATAGAACTTATTGGCTGATTAAAATTGCCAAGTAAAGAAGTGGAATAAACTTAAAATATATTGATCAAAGAGGATAAATAAAAGTCTTTAAAGAAAGTTTCCTGGCCGGGCACGGTGGCTCAAGCCTGTAATCTCAGCACTTTGGGAGGCCGAGACGGGCGGATCACGAGGTCAGGAGTTCGAGACCATCCTGGCTAACAGGGTGAAACCCCGTCTCTACTAAAAAATACAAAAAGCTAGCTGCGAGGTGGCTGGCACCTGTAGTCCCATCTACTCAGGAGGCTGAGGCAGGAGAATGGCGTGAACCCGGGAGGCGGAACTTGCAGTGAGCTGAGATCTGGCCACTGCACTCCAGCCCGGGTGACAGAGCGAGACTCCATCTCAAAAAAAAAAAAAAAAAAAAAAAGAAAGTTTCCCAAGTGTGTACCTGAATGAAAGAATTATTAGAAAAGCAATAAACCTACTGGTTTTCTTCCTTTTTTCCTTTTTTCAGAAATATTTACTGAGTATCTTTTTTACACTAACCAAAATTCTAGGCTTTGTGGCTAGAGAGTAAACAAAACTATGTTCTTGCTCTCAGTACCATACTGAAGAGACATATAATAAATACAAAGTAAACACAGAGTACTTAGCATACTCTAGAGAAAACCACTGCAGCATAAACTTTCACATAAAGTATGATACAGTAATTTGTATCTAATTAATTCTCCTACCAATAACACCTGTTAAAGCTGGATTAAAATACAACAGAACAAAGAAGGACAACTATATGAAAGCATCAAAAAAGATCCAAGGTAATCAGAATTTCAGGACAAAGATTTCAGAAGAAAAGCATACACAGATGTGAACCTGACATACTGTGCACAATTTCTACCTTGAGGCATGCTTTTGAGTATTTTGCTGACTCCAAAGTTATGCATGTGTGGGACAATTTTCCAAGAAACCAAGTAGAAAGAAGTGATAAGAGGCTCAAAAGGCAAGAGGAGCTTTTGGCAGGATCAAGTTTCCAGAGACAGAGAGAAAAAAAATAAAAGGTAATCCTGCCAAAGAGTTGAGACCCTGGTGAAAAACCCAGGGCTAGGTCATATGAATAAAACCAAAGAAGAAATTAATGACCATCAGCTGGATCAAGGAAATACACCAACATTAAATACTTTTTGGAAGAAGATAGCATCACACAGTGCTCCCACAAATTTTCATATGCGATATCTGCCCTGCAACAAAACGTACAAGGCATATTGCAAACATGACCAAACTGAAAACCAAGAGAAAAAATAAATGATAGAAACAGGCCAACTGATGATCTAGTTATCATAATGTTTCAGTTATTTTTGCTACATAGCATATTATACCAGAACTTGATATCATAGTGTTTCAGTTACTTTTGCTATTATACCAGAACTTGGTGGCATAGAACATATCCATGATTTTAAGGGTCAGGAATTTGTGAAGAGGTCAACTTTGCCGTTTTCACTTAGGGTCTTTTATATGGTTGCAGTTACATATTGGCTAGGGCTGCATCACCCACAGGCTTTACTGGGCGGTACATCCAAGGTGGCTTATTTACATGGCTGGGTAACTGATGTTGACTGTTGGCTTGGGGCTCAGCTTGGGCTGTTAACAAGAGCAACTTAGTATGGCCTCTCTACCATTGTTCTCTCAGTATAGTGAAACTTATGTAATAACTGGTTTGCCCCAGTATAGTCATCCCCAAAGAGTCAGGCAGAAGGTATAAGACCACCAATAACATAGCCTAAAAAATTCTATGGCATCATTTACATGTGCTTTTTGTGCTAAGCATAAACCAGATATAAGGGAAGAAGACATAGAGCCTGCTTCTCAATGAGAGGAGCACCAAAAAATTTATAGTCATTTTTAATTTCTACTTGGAGGTATCAAAGGTAGACTTTTCATAACTATGATTACAATGATGTCAGTGAAAATGGTGAAGTAAGGAATTTTGAAAGCTCACTTCTCCAAACAAACAAACAAACAAAAAGGCAGAACTGTCATAATTAACTTTTTTAGAACTCTGGAAATTAGCCAAAGGCAACAGCCCCAAGGAGTGCTTGTTCAAGAAAAATGGCTTACTCTTAGTAAGCACAGTAAGCTCTGTAACATTTTAGCATACCCCAGTCCTACACTTCCCCTTCCCATATCAGTAATAATCTATTCTTCTGAAAATTATAGCCTAGATTCTCTATACTAGATAAAACAGAATAGACCTTATTCATAAACAGTTATATTTACTTGCTTTGATGTATATAATGACTACCTGGAAGACAAGCTCAAATGTCTATCTTTATTTCACCTGGATGGAACTGGACCAGTGCTAACGCTAAAACTGTTATCTAAGGGTCGTTTGTCAAAAAAAATTTATAGGCAAATGTTTTGTTGCTGCTGCTTTCCATATTTCCAGAAATATTAATCATTTCTGGGAATCTGGAAGGCCACACATGCCTAGAGCTGTGTACATACTTAGAAAAAAAAAACTAGAGAAAGTTCTAAGCTCTTGCATCTGACTACTCTTGACACAATACAGAAACAGAAAGTGAAGGCTAAGGCAGACTTATAAATTGCCTGAGTGAGTGTTGAGGTGTGATCTAATGGCACCTTGGTAAACACTGGGAAACTTTGATTCCAGGTGTTTAAGGAAATTTCAGTCCAATCATTACCCGACCACTAAACTAATGGAACAGACACTTCAGCAGCCATGAATGAAAAAAATTTTTAATTTTCTAAAATATTTTGGAGAATTAGTTCAGAAAAGTCACTTAATAAACAAACAACAACAGCTTAAATAAGCAGCAGTGGCAACAAATCTAGGTTAGAATAGAGTATCTTTTTTCTAGAGTTACCATATTTATAATATTCAAAATATCCAACTCTAAATGAAGTTATGAGACATGCAAAGAAATAAGATAGTATGCTCATACATAAGAAACAAAAGCAGTAAACAGAAACTGTTACTGAGCAAGCTCAGACATTGGACTTTCTAGAAAAAAATCTATAAATAAGCTATTTAATTGAGGAGGAGGGACTCATCCCCAACTCATTCTATGGGGCCAGGATCATCCTGATACCAAAAATTGACAGAGATACAACAAAAACAAGAAAACTTCAGGCCAATATCTTTGATCAACACTGATGCAAACATCAATAAAATATTAGCAAACTGAGTACAGCAGCACATCAACCATGATCAAGTAGGCTTTATCCCTGTTATGCAAGGTTGGTTCAACCTATGCAAATAAATAAATGTGATTCATCACGTAGACAGAACTAAAGACAAAAACCACCTGATTATCTCAATGCAGAAAAGGATTTCAATAAAATTCAACATCCTTTACGTTGAAAACCCTCAATAAACTAGGTATTAAAGGAATATACCTCAAAATAATGACAGCCATCTATGCAAACCCACAGCCAACATCATACTGAATGGGCAAAAGCTGGAAGCATTCCTCTTGAAAATCAGAACAAGTGAAAGATGTCCACTCGTGCATAATATTGGAAGTCTTGGCCAGAACAGTCAAGCAAGCTAAAGAAATATAATAAAAGACATCTGAATAGGAAGAGAGGAAGTCAAACTATTCCTGTGCATTACTCCATTTTTACACTGTTGATAAAGGCATATCCAAGATGGGGCAATTTACAAAAGAAAATGAGGAGGTTTAATTGGACTTACTCTTCCACATGGAGGTTTAATTGGACTTACTCTTCCACATGTCTGAGGAGGCCTCACAATCATGGTGGAAGGCAAGGAGGAAAAGTCACATCTTACATGAATGGAGGCAGGTAAAAAGATGAGGCTTGTGCAGAGAAACCCCTGTTTTCAAAACCATCAGATCTTGTGAGACCCATTCACTATCACGAAACACCATGGGAAATCACCACCCCCATGATTCAATTATCTCCCACTAGGTCCCTCCCACAACACATGGGAGTTATGGGAGCTACAAGATGAGATTTGGGTAGGGACACAGACCCAAACCATATCACCCTGTTTGCAGATGACATGATTCTCTGTCTAAAAAAACCCATAGTCTCAGCCCCAAAGGTCCTTGAACTGATAAGCAACTTCAGCAAAGTTTTGGGATATAAAATGAAAGTATGAGAGTCAGTAGCATTCCTACACACTAACAGCACCCAAGCTGAGAGCCAAATCAATAACACAATCCTATTCACAATTGCCACAAAAAGAATAAAATGTCTAGGAATACAGTTAATGAGAGAGATGAAAGATCTCGAAATCAGAGATGACACAAACAAATGGAAGAAACTTCCCTGCTCTTGGATAAGAAGAATCAATATTGTAAAAATGGCTATACTGCCCAAAGCAATTTCTGGATTCAATGGTACTCCTATCAAACTACCAATGTCATTCTTCACAGAACTAGAAAAATGTGTTCTAAGGTTCATATGGAACCAGAAAAGAGCCTTAATAGCCAAAGAAATCCTAAACAGAAATAACAAAACTGAGGCTGGGTGTGGTGGCTCACACCTGTAATCCCAGCACTTTGGGAGGCTGAAGCAGGTGGATTATGAGGTCAGGAGTTGAGACCATCCTGTCTAACACAGTGAAACCCTGTCTGTACTAAAAATACAAAAAAAAAAAAAAAA
>NW_012119833.1:668699-678356 GCF_000951035.1 Colobus angolensis palliatus | reverse complement strand
AAGGAAGAAAGAAAGAAAGAAAGAAAGAAAGAAAGAAAGAAAGAAAGAAAGAAAGAAAGAAAGAAAGAAAGGGAAGGAAGGAAGGGAAAGAAAGAGAAAGAAAGAAAGAGAAGGAAGGAAGGAAGGAAAGAAAGAAAAAGAAAGAAAGAAAGAGAAAGAAAGAAAGGAAAAGAAAGAAAGAACAAAGCTGGAAGAATAACCCTGTGGAACTTCAAATTGTGCTACAAGGCTACAGTTACCAAAACAGCATGATACAAAAACAGATACATAGACCAGAAATAAAGCCACACACCTACTACCATCTGATCTTTGACAAAGCTGACAGAAACAAGCAATGGGGAAAGGACTACTGATATGGCTTATCTGTGTCCCCACCCAAGTCTCGTCTTGAATTGTAGCTCCCATAATTCCCATGTGTTGTGGAAGGACCCAGTGGGAGATAACTGAATCACGAGGGCAGTTTCCCCCATACTGCTCTCATGGTGGTGATTAAGTCTCACAATATCTGGTGGTTCTTTAAAGCAGAAACCCCTTTTGCTTGGCTCTCTCTCTTCTCTTGTCTGGCACCATGTGAGACCTGCTTTTCACCTTCCACCATGATTGTGAGGCTTCATCAGCCACATGGAACTATGAGTCCATTAAACCTCTTTTTCTTCCCGGTCTTGGGTATGTCTTTATCAGTGGTGTGAAAATGGACTAATACAATAAATTAGTGGGGTACTGCTGAAAAGACACATGAAAATACAGAAGCAACTTTGGAACTGGATAACAGACAGAGGTTGGAACAGTTTAGAAAGCTCAGAAGAAGACAGGAAAATGTGGAAAAGTTTGGAACTTCCTAGAGACTTGTTGAATGGCTTTGACCAAAATGCTGACAATGATACGGACAATGAAATCCAGGCGGAAGTGGTCTCAGATGGAGATGAGGAACTTGTTGGGAACTGGAGCAAAGATGACTTATGTTATGTTTTAGCAGAGACTGGTGACATTTTTGCCCCTGCCCTAGAGATTTGTGGAACTTTAAACTTGAGGAAGATGATTTAGGGTATCTGACAGAAGAAATTTGTAAGCAGCAAAGCATTCAAGGGGTGACTTAGGTGCTGTTAAAGGTATTCAGTTTTTGTTTTTGTTTTGTTGTTGTTTTTGAGATGGAATCTCGTTCTGTCACCTAGGCTGGAATGCAATGGTGGAATCTCAGCTCACTGCAACCTCTGCCTCCCATGCTCAAGTGATTCTCCTGTCTCAGCTTCCCAAGTAACTGGGACTACAGGCATACACCACCACATCCAGCTAATTTTTGCATTTTTAGTAGAAACAGGGTTTACTGTTGGCCAGGCTGGTCTTGAACTCCTGACCTCAGGTGATCCACCTGCCTTGGCCTCCCAGAATGCTAGGATTACAGGCATAAGCCACCACACCCAGGCAACATTCAGTTTTAAAAGGGAAACAGAGCATAAAAGTTCAGAAAATTTGCAGCCTGACAATGCAATAGAAAAGAAAATCTCATTTTCTGAGGAGAAATTCAAGCAGGCTGCAGGAATTTGCATAAGTAATGAGGAACCAAATGTTAATCACCAAGACAATGTGGAAAATGTCTCAAGGGCATGTTAGATATCTTCACAGCAGTCCCTGCCATCAAAGACCTGAGGCCTAGGAGGAAAAAATGGTTTAGTGGGCCAGGGCCTAGGGTCCCTCTGCTGTGTGCAGTTTAGGGACTTGGTGCCCTGTGTCCCAGCTGCTGCAGCCATGGCTAAAAGGGGCCAAAGTACAAACTGGGCCATTGTTTCAGAGGGTGCAAGCCCCAAGCCTTGGCAGCTTCCACGTGATGTTGAGCCTGTGGGTGTGTGAAAGTCAAGAACTGTGTGGTTTGGGAACGTCCGCCTAAATTTCAGTGGATGCATGGAAACGCCTGGATGCCCAGGCAGAAATTTGCTGTGGGGGCTGGGCCCTCATGGCGAACCTCTTCTAGGGAAGTGCAGAGGGAAAATGTGGGTTTGGAGCCACCACACAGAGTCCCTACTGGGGGACTACCTAGTGGAGCTATGAGAAGTGGGGCACCATCCTCCAGACCCCAGAATGGTAGATCCACCAACAGCTTGCACCATGCACCTGGAAAAGCTGCATACATTCAATGCCAGCCCATGAAAGCAACCAGAAGGGCTATACCCTGCAAGGCCATAGGGCAGAGCTGCCCAATGCTGTGGGAGCCCACCTCTTGCATCAAATGACCTGGATATGAGACATGGAGTCAAAGGAGATGATTTTGGAGCTTTAAGATTTGACTGCGCCACTGGATTTTGGACTTGCATGGGGTCTTTAGCCCCTGCGTTTGGACCAGTTTCTCCCATTTGGAATGGTTGTATTTACACAATGCCTGTACCCCATTGTATCTAGGAAGTAACTAACTTGCTTTTGATTTTGCAGGCTTATAGGCAGAAGGGACTTGCCTTGTCTCAGATGAAACTTTGGACTGTGGACTTTTGAGTTAATGCTGAAGTGAGTCAAGACTTTGGGGACTGTTGGGAAGGCATGACTGGTTTTGAAATGTTGGAACATGAGAGTTGGGAGGGGCCAGGGTGCAATTATATGGTTTGGCAGCATCCCCACCCAAATCTCAACTTGAATTGCAGCTCCCAAAATTCCCTTTTGTTGTGAGAGGGACTCACTGGAAGATAATTGAATCATGGTGGCAGTTTCCTCCATACTGTTCTCACGGTAGTGAACAAGTCTCATGAGATCTGATGGTTTTATAAGGGGAAACCCCTTTCACTTGGCTCTCTCTCTTCTCCTGTCTGCCACCATATGAGATGTGCCTTACACCTTCTGCTGTGATTGTGTGGCTTCCCAGCCATGTGGAGCTGAGTCCATTAAACCTATTTTTCTTTTCAGTCTCAGGTATGTCTTTATCAGCAGCATGAAAACGGGCTAATACAACTCCCTATTCAATAAATGGTGCTGGGCTTACTGGCTAGCTATATGGAGAAGACTGAAACTGGACCAATTATTTAATCCATATACAAACATCAACTCAATATGGATTAAAGACCTAAATGTAAAACAAATGTATAAAAACTCTGAAAGATAACATAGGACATACAATTTGGACACAGGAACTGGCAAAGATTTCATGATGAAAACATCAGAAGCAATTGCAACAAAAGCAAAAATTGACAAATGGGACCTAACAAAGTTAAAGAGATTCTGCACAGCATATGAAGCTATCAACAGAGTAAATAGGAAACCTACAGAATGGGGAAAAATATTTGCAAACTATGCATCTGACAATATATCTAATATCCAAAATCTTCAAGGAACTTAAACAAACATACAAGCAAAAAGCAAACAACTTCATTAAAAAGAGGGCAAAAACATGAACAGACACTTTCCAAAATAAGACCCACATGTGGTCAATAAGCATATGAACAAAAGCCCAATATCACTGATCATTACAGAAATGCAGATCAAAACCATGATGAGATACCATCTCACGTCAGTCAGAATGGCTCTTACTAAAAAGCAAAATAAAATAAAATAAAATAACAGATGCTGGTGAGATCGCAGAGAAAAGGAAACATTTACACACTGCTGGTGGGAGTGTAAATTTGTTTAACCATTATGGAAAGCAGAGTGGTGATTCCCCAAAGAACTAAAAGCAGAATTACCATTCAACCCAGCAATCTCACTACTGGGTATATATCCAAAGGGATATAAACTCTCTTCCATAAAGACACATGCACATGTATGTTCATTGCAGCATTATTCAAAATAGCAAAGACATGGAATAAACCTAATGACTTGTGACTCAGGGATCTGGTGTACAGATTATTTTATCAAGCAAGTACTCAGCATAGTACCCAATAGTTTTTTTTTTCTTTTCTTCTTTTTCTTCTAAACCTCTCCCTTCTCCCACCCTCTGCTCTCATGTAGGCCCCCGTATCTGTTGTTCCCCTCTTTCTCTCCATGTAGTCTCATCATTTAGCTACCACTTATAAGCGAGAACATGTGGTATTTGGTTTGTTGTTCCTGCATTAGTTTGCTAAGGATAATGGCTTCCAGTTTCACCCATGTTTCTGCAAAAAACCTGATCTCTTTCTTTTTATGGCTGCATAGTATTCCATGGTGTATATATACCACATTTTCCTTATTCAGTCTACTGTTGATGGGCATTTAGGTTTATTCCATTATTCCTTTAATAAAATCAATATTCAAATAAAAAGCTTTGAATAGAAGAGAACAAAGAGACATGTTATATATTGAAAAAGTGTAGTCTGATGAGAAGACAGTAGTAAGGGCTATCATTATTTTTTTCTTGTGCTAATTGAATTATCTCCTAACTAGACTGTCTTCTTTCACCCTTGACCCTGTATATCCTATTTTGAAAAGCAAAATGAGATTGTAAAACACCATTTCTTTATTTACCCTTCTATTGGCTTTCAGATTCATTCAGTGTGAAGTTTCAAGTTTCTAGGAGATGCACCCTGACTCCTCCACCCCCATTACCTCTCTGATAATCTTATCTCTGACTGCATCCCTCAGGCTCACTCTGCTCCAGCCCAGTGACCTCCTTGCAGTTTCTTAGACATGCCACTCTCACCCTTTCACCTATGTCTGTTGCATCAACCATTTCCTGTTACACTCTGCCCCGAAATCCACAGGACTAACTCCTTTACATCTTTCAGAATTTACCCTATTTAAAATGGCTATCTTCCCTCCCCACAAACTCCACATGACCAATTCCACCTACCATATCTCTCAGTCATTAGTTTTGTAAAAACAACATTATGTTAGCTATAGGAGAGCAAACTAGGGATGTGGACTTGATATTGACTGGCTAAGGTTGTCAGAATGAGCACAGGATGGAATTTGTTGAATGATGCTGTGTCAGGAATACTTCTGTGCTCTGTCCATTTAAATTTCTTTGGACTCCATGAATAACTCTACAAAGTCAAAATTGCCACCAAATATAAAGAGAAATATTGTTTCCCCTTTCAAATCTTGTTATTATTCAGAATGAACTAAGTATCTATGCACCTAAACTAAAAAGAAGAGAAATAATTCTCTTTCATCAGTAAGGTCATCATTTGAGTTGCATTTTGAAGATGATTCAGGAACTTTTTGAAGATATAAACAGATATTGAATAAAATACAGTCTCTTTGAAGTCAATTAAGAATGTGGATGAAAGCAAGGAAATACAAATGTACATTAAAAATTGAAAAGCCACATGTAAAATATTTTAATATTTTTTTAAAAATCAAATTTCATTTCAGTTCTTTGGCTCTCTGACTTTTGCAGTTTTATGCTTAAGAAACTCCAGTGTAAAAGAACTTGATGTTCAAACTTTTATATAGTGTAATTGCAAAGAAAAGAAGAAAAATCTCTATATACAGATATGTGTATTTCCCTTCCTCATGATTACAAGGATGCATAGTTTTATATGTTTTGACCTTATTTTTCTTCTATATTTTCAACCCTTTAGTGTCCCATCTCTAGAAGTAAAAATCCATTTGGATGTTTGGAATAATATATGCTACACTGTTAATTTAAAAAATCGTTGTGGAATAATATGTGCTACAATATTGATTGTGGAAATTATTTTGATATAATTCTGGTTTTGATTGTACTGCCAAAGGAGAAAGCTTTTCAGGAGCCCACTGGAATAAATAAATTCAAGGGCTGACTCATAGGATGAGGTATACATGCAAAGGGAGCAGTGTGAAGACTGCCATGATTCTAATGGAAAGGACAGCGTGTAATAAGGAGGAAAAAGTGATGGGTCCCTATCCTGGCCTGCTGTGAACATCAGCCAGTAGTGAATTGGCTCTTTTCTGAGAGTGAAGATTGTTGCTTGATGCCTAGAATATCAACCAGAGAAGAGTTCAATGGAAACTCCTTGGAAATAGCTTATAGTACTTAAATATTGCTATATTTTTACAAAGTTTATTCGTAATTTTAAAAATTGTATAATTTAAAGATTTTAATTCCTACAGAGGCTTTTTAAGTAGATAATTTAAAATATCTAACAACGAATTTTGATTGAGTAGCAAGCAATGATCTTCATGAAACTCATGCGACTGATCACATTTGAGACTTGGTAGAGAAAGTATCTAATAATAAAATCTTTCAGCTGGGCAGAAATAAGACAACATGAAGCAATCACACAGTGCTACATTACAGCCAGTGGCTACAAGTCTTCAATAAAGAGCAACTACCTCAGAAGAATCAAACCACTGCCTGAAATCTGGCCTTCACAGTAACAAAAGTGCAAATGATAAATGCAACATTTGATTCATATAGTTTTTCCTTTTTGCCATTCTCAAATATCTGACTATTTTAAAGGAATGGATTGATTTAGGTACAGAAGTTATCTTTGGCAAGCTATTACAATAATCTTGAAAATACTCATTTCCACTGGCCTAGAAATTTGATTTCCAGAAAATAATATGAAATTCAGAAAATGACTTACAGCTGAGCATGGTGACTCACGCCTGTAATCCCAGCACTTTGGGAGGTGGAGGCAGGTGGATCACTTGAGGTCAGGGGTTCAAGACCAGCCTGGCCAACGTGGCAAAACCCCATCTCTACTATTAAATACAAAAATTAGCTGGGTGTGGTGGTGGATGCCTGTAACACCAGGTACTCAGGAGGCTGAGGTGGGATAATTGCTTGAATCTGGGAGGCAGAGTTTGCAGTGAGCTGAGATCACACCACTGTACTGTAGCCTGGGTGACAGAGCAAGACTAAGTCAAAAGAAAGAAAGAAAGAGAGAAAGAGAGAGAAGAAGGAAGGAAGGAAGGAAAATGACTTACACACAAAGCTACTAATTGAAATTTTACATAAGAGAAAACACACACAATCTCAACTGCATATAGTACTCTAGTGCATATAGATATGTGGTACTTTATATATAGTACATAGGTTAGATAAATAAATACATAGACAGATGTATAGACAGATATGGATCCATGTCTGTATATCTAATATAGTTTAGTCCATTGGGGCTGCTATAACAAAATACCTCACACTGGGTAGCTTTCAAACAACAGAAATTTATTTCTCATAGTTCTAGGGGGTTACTAGGAAATCTATGATCAAGGTTTCAGCAGATTCAATGTCTGGTGAAGATCCATTTCCTGTTGCAAAGATGATGCCTTTTCTCTGCATCCTCACGTGGTGGAAGGAGCAAGGCAGCTTTCTGGGATCTATTTTACAAAAAAGTGAACTAATTCCACTCATCATGGCCCCTCTGCCACGATCTAATCACCTCCCAAAGGCCCCACCTCCTAATACCATCCCAATGGGGATTAGATGTCCAAATATGAGTGTTGAGAGGACACAAACATTTAAACCATAGTAATCCATATTTAGATCTATATCTAATAGATCAGACATAATTATTGACACTTTTACACAGATATACACTGAATTATTTCTTCACACAGTAGAATACACTCATTATTTACACTTCTACACTTCTATAAGCTTCGTTACTTATTTCTCTATAACTTATCTTTATGAAAACCACATTTTGCTAGATATTAGGGAAAAATAAATCTAAAAATTTCCAATTAATGCTATTACTTTCTCTTCCAGCTTAATCTCCTTCAGTTTAAAATAAAGTTTCTCAAACATTTAGTCAATTTAACGTCACATCCCTCATCCAGCTGTTTCTATATTTTTCCTCCTCCTGCCTGAGACAGTATTTCTAATGAAGAGAAAGTTTATTGTTCTATGGGGTTGATGGAGGGTGCCAGGTTTTTTGTAGAGCAGCTGATAGCTGGTTGGTATTCACCAAGTGTGGTTGGGCTGGTCCTATCTGTGGGCTTCTTGCTGGTGTCTGCCACTGTAGACCATGGCTGGTGTAACCCGTGTTATGTTTACCTAGTTTAGGCGGTGCTCTGGGGAGCACAGCTATTTCACCTTGTTGATGGGCCTCATTGGCTTCGTCTCATATCAAGGACACTCTGGTTTCTGGCAGAGATTCCTACTTAGTCCCCAACCCAATAACATGTTCTACAGTTCTTAGCTGTGGAATTATCCTAAGTAATAATAACCCCTGAATCTTCCTGGAAATTTCTCTGTTTATTCAGTTGCCCTCTTAATCTCCACTTGGGAGACTGGAGGAGGAACTACGGAGCTCTTTCTTGCCAAACAGTGGGTAGAAGGTGTGTTGAGATTGCCTCCCAACTCAGCAATCTGACCACTTGCTGTGCTGTCTGTTGCCATCCCACATTGGCAAGGTCACCAGGAGTGGGCAAACTCCACCTGAAGTTCAAAACAGGAAGTGGGTAAAACCCTTTAGCTTATCCTTCTTTACTCCCTGGAACTTTTGTGCATATGGGAAAGTTTGCAC
Organism: Colobus angolensis palliatus; assembly: GCF_000951035.1. NCBI lineage: Eukaryota > Metazoa > Chordata > Mammalia > Primates > Cercopithecidae > Colobus > Colobus angolensis. Next base: position 670,005 of record NW_012119833.1, on the reverse strand, counting down.
CCAAATGTGTGAATACTTGCTTCCCCTACTTCTGACTCTCTTTTCTCTTCCACAACCACTGTGGCCAGGGAGAATAGGCTTCCCCCTTCCATATGACAGGACATATCTTGTGTACTATCTCATAGTTTTTCCATGATTTATTTTAGTAAACTTAACAGTCAAGGCCACCATATCTGGGTAGAAAACCCTTTCCCTCTTGTGAAGATCTGCGTATAACAACTACAGCCATGTTAGGGGAAAAGAAAAATAAACAAAACATAAGCTTTGATAATCAAAACTGAGAAATTACTGCCTCCTCTGTAAAACATGCTCTCTTCCAGAGGGATGAAGCAATACAATTTTTGGAAGAAATTGGGGAAGTTTAAATCAAGGTTGAAAAATTATGGTCTATTGAATATTATTAATATGAAAAAGTAGAGAATAAATTTTAAAGAGAACAAATAAGAAAAATGAAAGGTGTTGAGGGTCTGCAGGCAGACAGTATGAGAAAAGACCATTTTTAATATATATTTTACTTTTCTAAATCCATCTTTAAGCTTAGTAAAATGAACCCTAATTAAATTGACTATCATTTATTATATTGACAATAAATGACAAATATATGTTCTTATAAAACATAACCAAGGCTAAATATTTTAGGGTAAAACTGAATGAGTCATGGCTTAGAAAAAAAATCTTTAGTGGTTAAATATTAAAAACAACAGGACCCTTATTGATTGATACTACCTTGTTGATTAATTGTGGCTTCATAATTTCAGTTTAGGAAGAATTTAGGGAAAAGAACCTCGTTGAAAGAAGTAAGGGAATAGTAGGATAACAATAACAAAATTCTGTTTTGTTGTACTGCCAATAAAACTGAGAAAAAATCAATTTCACATATAAAAAATGGTGGTAATAAAGTTGGGGTAGTAACTGAAAACCTTTTGAGCCCTGCCTAAGTGTCATCAATTTTTCTGATGGTCAATGAGGTCAGATTTTTTGAGAAAGGTGAACTGACTTGAGTTTAATTTACATGGATTAGAGTGCAGTTTCAATAACATTTCTGGTTTCCAGTGACACAAAGATAACTGATATTTCAGATTTTTTTTTTTACAAAAGATTATATGAATTATATGACCTATCTGTATGGGAAAATTATTCGATAAAGAAAATAATAAGAAAATAAAAAATAGTGTATCCTAATTATGAAAAGTACAAAACTGGGACTTTCATATTATATATCTAATTATCTAATTATATGTGTATGTACACACATAAATGTATATATTTGTATATACAATATAATTATATAAATCTCTAATATGTA
>NW_012119833.1:646585-668649 GCF_000951035.1 Colobus angolensis palliatus | reverse complement strand
TTATATTAAATATATAGAGGTTTGTATAACTATTTTATATATTTATGTGTATATACATATATTATCTCTTTATATGTATACATACACTCATATATATTCTATTTAAGCTAATATTTTTAACAGGTGAATTCAAATCTACACTTTGGTGGATTTAAAAAATCTTTACAAATCCATCAGTTTTCACCTTTTATACTTTGAAGGTATGGTTATATGTTTTTTTTTTTTTCTCTTCGTATTTTATTTTTTTATTTTTTTTTTATTATACTTTAAGTTCTAGGGTACATGCGCATAACATGCAGGTTTGTTACATATGTATACTTGTGCCAATTATAGTTCAGTATCTTGTCTCTTTTTGTAATTTTTTCCTTAAATTCTATTTTAGCTGATTTTAATGTTGTTTGGTTTACTATTTTTCAGCCGTAGTTTGCCCAGTTATCTTGTTGAAAGCCTGTTTTTTTTTACTTTAAATATATCTCTTATAGATAGCTCATATCTCTTTTATTTTAAATCCAAATCTCTTATTATCTTTCTTTAAAACCTAGTCTGTTTATATTTATTGTTATAACTGGTGTATTTGAACCTATTTCTACCATCTTATTTAAGTTTTCCGATTACTTTTTTTTCCCTGCTTTTTTCTTTAACCTATTATTGAACTGTGAACTTTTTTAAACAACTTCTCTTTAGTGATAGTCCTTAAAATTTTTCTAAACATCTTTGTAATTTTCCCCACAGATACTCACAGAAATTAAAATTATTCTGTAATGCTATTTTCACCTTTAAAAAGGTGTACAAATACATAAACATAATGTTCCTTTACAAAGATATACAAATGCTTAAACATAATGGTAGGAAACTCCCTTCATTACTTCAGAAATAACTATGCAACACCATGAAAAAAAAGTCTGTTATTCAAAGGTAGCCAGAAAGCAAGATTCAAAATTCAAGTACTCCTCCATGAAACTATGTAATATGATCTTCTCACAAAGTATCATTCTTGTTTAGTCCTTCACTGTCTATTTACAGCATGTTATACACTGTATTTTATCGCCTGTTGGTGAAATAGTTAAAAAAAAAAAAAAAAAAAACAGTGTTACCACTATGTAATCATTCAGTGTTATCAAAGCATCAATTCTCAAAGAATTTGCTTAGGTCAGTTCTATGACTTGAATGTATCCCCAAAAGTTCCTGTGTTGGAAACTTAATTTCCAGTGCAACAGTGCTGAGAGGTGGGATCTTTAAGAGGTAAATATGTTGGAAGGGCTCTGCCCTCATAATGGATAATGGATTAATGCTATTTAGTGCCATTATTGTAGAAATGAGTTGGTTATCTTGGGAGTGCATTTCTAATAAAAAGATCTCTCTCCCTTTCTCTCTCTTCTCTTGCAGGCATGCTGTCTTACCCTTTTACCTTCAGCCATAGACACAGTAAGAAGGCTCTCTCTAGAACTGTAAAAAATAAATCTCTGTGTTTTATAAAGTAACTAGTTTCAGGTATTCTGTTATGGCAGCACAAAATGAACTAAGGCAGTAAGATTTAGACACTTAAATAGTATAATTAGTACCATAAGCCATATACTCCATTGTCCTCCTGCCAATATAATTATTGTTGAAATAATTAGAATTTTTCTAAGTGGATGTTCATTGTCAGGGCAAGAAACTAGTTAGATTCATGATTAGCTTTTAAATTTTAATGACCTCATTTATTTGAACAAATGTTTTTTGTCTGTTATAAAAAGAACTTATAAAAGGTATACAAAAAGCAATGAAGAGGATGAAGTTACATCCACAATTATATGCATACATAAACTACTGAAATTATTGATGCAGCCAGCATAAGACATAATTTTAAAAGTTCTAGTAGTACCATATGGTGAACAATTTGCAGAAATTGTAGAACACCATAAGCATATGGGTATATTCCATATGATCTGAAGAAACTTTAGAGGCAAAGAGTATCATATCAAAGAATATGCTCATTTAAGTGGCAAAATAGGTAAATATTAAATATTATTGGCTTGAATACCGTGGTGTTGGTGGTGATTTGCATGTGTATGAATGTGTATAAGAGAAAGGGAACACAAAAAAAGAGATGATTTAATTAAAATCAAGCATATTCATTATAAATATTTAATTTGGCTCTCAGAAGATGATCCTGTCAAAGCTGACTGGCAGAGACCATGGTTTTGATTTCAATATTCTTAACATTTTCCAGTAAAAGAAGCCAGCAATGCATAACCTAAATGACAACCCTTAATAAAATATATTTTAAATTTTGATTTCAATTTTTCTTTAAAATATTGACTATTCAATGTTTAGTTTGTTTCATTTTAGCTCATTAATGTATATTTGATTTATTTAAACTATTTTTGTTTTTGTATCACTCATATTTGTAATAGTTATTTCATTAATTAATAAATTATTCAGAATATTTTTTACCAAGTTCTTTCAGATTCGTAGTTTTCTGTCAAACCCAAAATTTTTTCCATTAGACACTAAATGTTGACAATTTTAGTTTTTAGTGCAATGAAAATTTCTAAACACATGATGCGTCAAAGATAGACAAGTTTTTTCTTTTCCAAATGTAGTGGTCTTTCACAAAATTGAAGGCCCTTGTGCTAGAGAATAAAAATATGAGGAGTCTCATGATATCTAACCAATACATTTGCTACATGTGTGATCATTATATTTAAGGCAATTCACATCAAAATTTTTTACAACCATTCTTCTAATTTTTGAGATTTGATTTCTGTTTCTATTCTTAGGTTTCCATCTGCCTGTGCTTTAGATAATTTTTTATAACCTGTCTGATATAGTTGTATTTTTGAAAAAGTTCTCATCAACTCAAAGGATATTAGACCTGGAAGGACTTTTGGAAATACCGTAGCCCAGTAGAAAATTTTTCCATCCAACACATCTGAGGGCTATAACACGCTTCTGTTAGCAACTGTGGTTCACTGTACTGTACTGTTCAATGGTGACGCCATGCACTGCTGGAGAAAGGAGCAGGGAGGGGCATTTAACAGAATTTGCATTGGCAGTGGGTGTGTATAGTTTTAAAAAGCCACCCAAGAGATTAGGATGTGCCTCTTCCTGTTGAGAATCATCATTCTGTAGGTAAAGTCATGTGGGAACAAAATAATTGTAGCTGTCTTTAGTGGAACTGGAAATAGAACCAAAGGCCTCTGACTCACAGTCAAATGCCTTTTCTTCAGCACCATATTCAATTTCTATAACATTTAGACTTCTTTGATCTTCCAAGGAATATAAACATACTTTGGTTAACTTAATTTAAAAAGACATTTTTAACTGCATAGCATAGTTCATGGAATTGAGGGGAAAAGTGGAAGAGCCAGGTTTCAGAGCAGCTCTGGGCACTCGCCTTCAGGAATAAAGAGACATTCATTCACTGCCAATCTGAATCAGAGCAACAGTCCCTATATCATTCTGCTTAAAAATCTAATTCAGTCAAGCGGGGTCATGTGCCCATCCTTTGGCCGGAGTGGAATGGAATAGTCTGATCTGAAGTACCATTAAGACTGAGGAAGAATTTGTTTGCCAAAGAATGATTGGGATGTTGTTACTCAAGGAAGGAAGAACTGGTAGCTGGCAGCCACAGCAATACATGTCTGCTAAAGCTCCCTTCCTGAGAGAAGTCTCATTCCAATAGAGTCTTCAAAGCTTCCTCTGTGACAAACAGCCCTGGCATCTTTTCTGCATGGCTGGGCAGTGGTCACAGCAGAGATTCTTTTTTCCAGTGCTTGTCACTCTCCCACTTGAGGCATCCTTTCCCCTCACCTGCACCCGGCAGTTGGGATGAAGCACACAATGGAGGAGATATTCCTGGAAAGAAGCTTTGCAGACAGGAATAAAGTAAGAGTGAACAAAAACTGAGCAGGACACACTTGGCATTGAGCGGAAGAATTTGTGGGAATTTGTATCTGTTTGTCTCTGCTCTCTCAGAGCATTTCCTGAGGAGCAGGTATAGAATGTGGGAGCTCGTGTGCAGCAGATTAGTGGTGAAGCGAAGGCTTCTGAGGAGCATATCACATACAGATGGAGAACAGAAATGTGCAATGGCCAGCCCAGGTGACTAAAGACTTTTCTCCTGGCTCTGCTCTTCTTCTCATGAGTCTAAATGAAGCCACCAGAGACTGGAATTTTTGGTGGAGAATCAAGTGGGAGCAGTGAATTCTCAGGGCAGGGGATGGGCAGTTGTGGTGAGATGGTAGTTTCCATCTTGGTAATGGGGGTCCAGGTGGAAGGGAGCACCTGAAGGAGTTGAAGGAGTGGGGCTCAGCTGTGGGAAGCTGTTGTATGTAAGAACCACTCTTGGGATGTGTGGAAATACAGCCATATGCAACCTAGAAGGTTGTGACCATTGGGAGGACTTTCTGCATTCAGGGTTCAGCTGTGGAGTCTGGGGGCAGCCACCGCAACTGTGTGGCTGAGGTGAGATGGATTGAAAATGAGTAGCATAAGACCAAAGTCTATATTCAGAAAAAAGTCACTCCCTCATTTTTAAGAAAATACCAGGAAAATATGAATGTAAAATGGAGTGATGAGATTGATAAGTCATTTCCTTGAGTTATACCTAGAGTCAAATTATATTGGAGCTTCAGCTAGAAATTCCATCTTAAAATTCTTTTCTGGGAGGGTTATTTTTCCTGCCTGCATTTATTAATGCACTATGCTATGAAAACACACTTACTGAAGAGAATTTTAGCCCCTGAGCCTGACGAACTCAATACGTTATTTTTTAAAAGCTGTAAAATGGAAGAAAAGTGACAAGCCAACTGCCTGGGATGCTAATAGCTCAAGGCATTTATGAGACGGGCAGTTTTGAGAGCTATATCCTGCAGCACAAAATGCAAAAATGTTTTTCCTACGTGAAGCACAGCAATAGAGTTTTACAGACTTCCGTAGGATTTGGTACTACTGAAAATCCATAGAGCCACACAGGCTAGGAAAGCTAAGTAGGAGCCAGATAAGGAGAAAGCCAAATTAAAATAAATGAAGAGCAACTAAAACTTCTGAGGAATCTTATCTAAGCGCTCAGCTGCGTGCCCACCATAACGAGCTTCCTGAGCTTCCCTGGAAACACCAACAAGGTCTCAACATCACCTCAGCCAAGGCTGGGTCTGCTTAGCTATGAGGGAGATTTCAGCCATTAGGGGAAGAGATTCAATTCCTCAACAGAGGAAAATTTTCTGTCCCCTAAACATACTGTAGAAACTCTTCTTACAGTTTTTTAAATTATTTTACCTTTCTCTTCACAAGATATATTTACTCTGGGACTCTCAGTTAAAAAAAAAAAAAAAGAAAAGAAAAATTAAGAAATCAATGTACATTTCCTATGACCCCTTAAACATGAATCACCCTCAAAATGTCAGTTTGTCAATTGTGTAACAAATCATCTATATTTTAATAACATAAAAATAAAAGTATATCATGTAATGCTTTAAACTTATAAGTAAAAGCAGTCAAAACAATTTTCTCTCAGGAAATATGGGACAACTTATTCTGAAATATAAATACCCTTATCTAGGCTAAAAGCTGCCATGTGCAAACTGTTCCTACAGCAGCAACATTCAACTCTCTGTGCTCCATCTCCCTACATTATCCTTATTCTTCAGGCTTTCTGCCATCCCTCTATTTATCTGCTTGATTTTTAATTCTTGCAAGTCATTGACATTCGTGTTGCTCAATATATCCTACTTATGGGTAATAGGAAGAATTCATGAAAACTAGAGCTATGTATATCCATATAAAATCCTATACAAACAAAAGCCATAATTATAGTGGTCATATTTTCATAAGAAAAGCATTGAGAAAATTCCAAGTTTTGAGACTGGGCATCAACTAACATAGTTCCGTGTTTAATATAATTACAAACGTTAGAAAATTGTTGTGCTAATGACAATCCACATTAAAAAAAAAAAAAAAAAAAAGCCTGCCTGTTTTGAAAAAGATGCACAGCCTTCACTGGGAATATTGTATTCTAAAGTCATGCTTCTATTTAGAAAGAAAATAACAACTCATTTAGGAGCTCTAAGCTGGGAGTTTTATATTTCTCTTTTTGCCGACAATTTTACCCATGACTTCCATCCCTAAGTGGGCAGGATCAAGACAGTGGTTTCATGATTTGCAGGTGGGAGTGGGTGGTGATGCCATTCAGCTGCAGGACCCCAGAGCACAGTGCAACCAAAGCCAGTCTTCTGGCGTAAGTCAGGCTCAGGAAGCATGTGACTGTGTCCAGTCTAAAGAAGAGAATGGAGAACAGGAATGGAAACCAAATCAATGGTTTTGCAACTGGGGTCAGAGAAGCATAAGCAAATGGGCTTAGGGGCCTGGGGAGTTACCTGAGCAACAGAACTTGGGGGATGTAGTTCTCTCTGGAATGTCAGCAACAAAGCTGGTGGGAGGCAGAGGAGCTATTACGGTTTCTGAAGAGTCAGAAACAAAGTAGTCATCACAGGCACATTTTTAGAATAAGATAAGATAATGTTCATGACAGTACTTTGTAAAGCATAACACAAATGGGAGGTGTCATTATTGTTATTAACATCATTACCCTCATCACATACCTCTGAACACCTCATAAATCTATATGATGGAAAAGAATGAAAAGAAATGATAAGAACCTCATTCTTCATGCAACAATTTAGAAGCAAAATATCAGGCACAGATATAACTGGAAGTAAAATAACTTATATGTGCAAAATCTAAATTCAAAGGCTATCCTATGTGCACATTCAGGGGAAAATTATGTTAATAATGGAAGGCTAGAGTATTGTGGACCTATCAGGTTGAAAATTATCAGAGTAAAACAATCCTTCTCTGAGAAATGTGGAAAGACCTCACAGATCAGGAGAGATTTCAGAATCTCTTTAAATTTTATGAAAGCCAATTGTATGGCTCAGGTGAAAACTGTACATTGTCAGGCCACACATTTTAACGTACCTAATGTTCTCCATTTCTTTTGATGTGTTCTGTTCTAGCCAATGAAATTAGAATTCTCTGAAGGCAAACCCTAACTTTCCCTGATTTTGCATGCTTCCCAGAATAGTGCTCAATACTCTGTAGGTATTCAGCGAGTACTCGGTGATTATGACTGAAGTGACAGCATGGTCACAGCATGATCCAGTTTTTACAAAGGAAGCAACCTAGGTGGAGTGCACGGGTAGAGTGAACAAGAAACAGGAGACAAAGTAGCATACATGGGGGAAAAAGTGAGCCAAAGAGGCCTTTGAAGAAAAATGGTTTAAAAAATAACCTTTTCTAGAACTGTAGAAGCCACAGTAGAACTTTCTAGAATAAGACACTAAAGAATAAACAATAGACTGAAATGAGCTATGACAGCAGCTAGTGGGTAGACAGAGGGAAGGATAGCATATTTTCAAAGGCGGAAATCCAATGAGGAGAAATTACAGAATGGATTCAGCATTGAGGAGGAAAGTGCTGTCCAGGAGAATTTGCTATCCACGTTGGACTTGCAGATCAGAGGGTAGAGAAGAGACAGAGAGTAAATGGTGATGTTAGAGTAATAGGATGTGAACACAGGACTCTCTACCTTAGTTTAGTCTGAAGACTCAAAGGAGGAGGACAAAAGAGAGGTGACAAGCATTCCTCTTAATATTTCAAAGTATAATAGATCCTCTGTGAGAAATTAAAAGGGAAATAAAGACAGAGGAAAAATCTAGGGATATTTAGGATGCTGAATTTACAAAGAGCCTAGATTAGTTTTGAAGATAATTTCTTCAGCAGAAGTGAATCAACTGCTATGATAATCTCTGCCACCCCATCCCCAGCACAGGGCAGGGGAGATGTGTGCCTGTGCGTATTCCCCACTTCAAGCAGAGACCAACTGGTATCAAGAAAGCCACTTGGGAAGGTTAATTTAGAAATTCAGAGTTCATGAGGTAGAGGTACTGGTATCAATTCCACATCTAACAAGGCCAAAAGGCAAAAGATGGTGGTTGGCCAACTATCCAGGACAGCAAAAACGAAAGGGCTGCATTGAGAATGGCTGTACTTGTTCTGAAGGCAGAACTGAATGTGGAAGGAGTTGGTCTGGAGTACTTCCATCCTGCCCAAGAGGAGGATCACCTAGGGTGCAGGGGACTGGAATCCAGCAGCATCACAATCTAGAGAAGGAGAGTGGGAAGAGGCCAAGTACAAGGAGGGGAGAAATGGAAGAGACTGCCTAAGCAACCCACCACTCCTCTCCCTTTGTCCACTGTAGGCTTCCAAGCCAAGGAGGAAAAAAAATGTGTAAATGATTCAGTCTACTTGCGAGGAGTTTTTATGTGAAAATAAGCTATTTGTCAGGACCCCAAGCCTTGTAACTATGGCCAATAGATAGAAGTTACAGGGTTAATATTTTGTCTCAATATAAGAAAAGACATTCTCAAAGGAATATCAAAATATGCATCAAAACTCACTGAATTTTGTCTCATGAAGAGTTTCTTAGCATCATAGTAAGAACATAACATTTCCAGAATGATTGGATGGTCACCCTGAGTGCTGAAGGGGCTCTTGGTGGAGATATGGTAGAGATGATTCACCCACAGGCTGGAAAATGGACCACATCTTTGAAGTCTTTCTAATTTGTCTACTATTAAGATTCTACTAGCACAATTAATAAGACTTTATTCCTGCCTTCTTTCAAGTGCTGTATTTCACTTTACAGGGTATGGTGATAATTTCAAACTACACAATAAAACTTTAAGTCTTCATTATATAAAGTTGTCATAAACCTTTAATGGCCTTTGTGAATTCTTTTGAAAATAATTTGGCTTGCTCTTTGCTCTTAATTGGAAATCATGCTCTGAAATATAACCAGACAACTAAATTTTTACAAAGTTTCTCCGTGACTTTCAAGACCTCTCTCTAGACATTCTCTGTATTTAACAACATCATTTTACTTAAACTGATTCAATGTAGTCACCTTCAAAATGAGAATTGTTTTTCCCTGATTCTGTGCATTATGCTTATACTATTCTTTTTTCACAGTCACTATTGATTTCACCCCCCTTAGTAAAAGGGAAAATTGATGTCATAAAGAGCAAATCCCGGCTTTTGTCACCATATCTAAACTACCATAGACTCCTTCACATCTTCTGAGCTGGTAGTAAGTGGTGGAATGGAGGTAGGGCTTGAAAAATTACAACAGGGAAACCAACCAGCAGAGGACGCCAGATGCCTTCCCCTCACTCTGTTGTCTTAGCCACTGTATTGGACAAAACCTACCATCTCAGGGCCTCTTGCAAAAAACACATTTTCTGGTTCCATACGACTATGATAAGCACAACAGGATGCTCATTTATTTAGCACAATTCTGACAGAAGTTATACTTTTCTCTCTATTGGTAGGCAATAGAATAGATGAGAAATGAACAGCATCAAAAGCCTCAATCCACTTGGTCAATCCCTTTGTAAATATATTCTCAATTTTGAAAAACGTAAGTCTGCAAACATTCCCATACTTTAGCAGATTATAATCTAATCCTGAGTATATAATTGATTTTGGCCAGAGCAATGTTGAGAGCTAAAGGAATTCAGTAAAAGGGAAGAATTAATTCTGCAAAATCCATTGATATGACCAGATATGTAATTTATTTTCTCCCTTATTTGTCCCCCACGGAGTACTTACACTTAAATCAGTAAGCTTTTGTAAAGTGCCTATTGACATTTCAGACCTATCTATTAAAGATATTTGTGAGGAATGTGTGTATATTATGTGTACTTTGATATTCAGCTATGCAGTTACTTAAAAATATGTTTATTCTATGTATAGTCTAAATGTATATGTACTCCAGCATTGTGAAGATGAAGAAGATTTTTGTTTTTTGAGACAGAGTCTCTCAGTGTCGCCCAGGCTAGAGTGCAATGGCACAATCTCAGCTCACTGCAACCCCTGTCTCCCAGGTTCAAGATATTCTCTTGCCTCAGCCTCCTGAGTAACTGGGATTACAGGTGTCCACCACCACAACCAGCTAATGTTTTGCATTTTTAGTAGAGATGGTTTCACTATGTTTGCCAGGCTGGTCTCGAACTCCTGACCTTGTGATCCTCCTCCCTCTGCATCCCAAACTGCTGGGATTACAGTAGTGAGCCACCACACCCAGCCAGATGAAATTCTTTATCAGGTCAAGTCTGTACCTGCAAAGGTGTTCTTAGATACACACCTTACCCTTGTTCTGTATCTACTATTGTAAAAAGGGACAAGATGCTGATGTCACAGAGACATGAATTCAAACCTCAACTTTACTCCATACTAATCAAATGGTTTTAGGGGAGGTTCTTACCCTCTTTGAGTATTAGTATAAAGTAATATATATAAAATCCTTGGCATACATGGGTTGATGATTTTTGTAGCTGGTTAATGGTTCATGCAGTTTTGTTTATGTTTGAACATTTTCTAATTTTCTAATAAAATAATTTTAAAATGCCTGGAAAGTGCAGAATTTTACTTTTCTTTTTTTTATTTTATTTTTTTTACCATTCTCAAACCTCATTTTTTCCTTTCTAAACTTAATTGATTTCTTTTCATGAGCTGTTACAGTGACCACCTATGCCAATATTGTAAAATTGATCATATTTTGCCTAAGTGCATTTGAACTAAGTGCATAATTATGGCTCAGCTCAATGTATAATTAGATATGTAGCAAATACATCTTGATGATGATTGTTTCTGTGCTTAAATCAATCAAGTCATTATGCAAGGAAAATGTCATATTTGCACCTTTTATATATTAGTTCAAAAATAAGCTTATTAAGGAATGTATATTGTCATCATAGAAAGAGCTGCTATCTTTTATAATCATGAGACCTGATTACTGATCTTAAGTGACTCTGATCAAGTAGTCCTTTTTTTTTTTTTTTTTTTTTTTTTTGAGATGGAGTCTCGCTCTATCGCCCAGGCTGAAGTGCAGTGGCCGGATCTCAGCTCACTGCAAGCTCCGCCTCCCGGATTTACGCCATTCTCCTGCCTCAGCCTCCGGAGTAGCTGGGACTACAGGAGCCGGCCAACTCACCCGGCTAGTTTTTTGTATTTTTTAGTAGAGACGGGGTTTCACGGTGTTAGCCAGGATGGTCTCGATCTCCTGACCTCGTGATCCACCCGTCTCAGCCTCCCAAAGTGCTGAGATTACAGGCTTGAGCCACTGCGCCCGGCCAAGTAGTCCTTTTAACCTCTGTTTCGAAATTGAAAATTTATAGATAGTATCTACTTCTATTATTCTATGGCAGACATTCTCACAGAGGAAAAGTAAATAATCATCAGAGTCCCCCTAGTTCATATAGTAGATGCAAGATTCACATATTCTCCCTCATTAGCTTCCTTTATCTCATATCTCTTGTTTTCTGGGTTCCCATGTTGCCTGACTATTGAGTTGAAACTGCGATATTGTTAGAGAAAACTGGTCAGGTCATCTGCTGAAGCTATGTGAAATATACTATTCATAACAGTAACAAGAATTATTTTTAAAGGGCCAACAGCTTTCTAAGAATTGTAAGTGTGGCTGGGGAGAGTCACAGGTAATAGCAGGGGCTGCAAATGAAAATATAGTTTTAACATGTCTTTATAAACTTGGCTGTTACACCCCAGACTCAGCTTGTCTCAGCAAGCATATTGTCGTACTACCTGCTTTGATCCCCCAAAATTATCTTCTCTGTTTCTCAGCCATTAGCACCCTCATTCTCCAGGTTACTTGAGTTTGAAGACACAAAGTTAATGTTGGCTCTACTCAGGCATTGTCCATAACTAGCCCTTGTTAATTCTTCATTCAAAATGTCTCCAAAATACATACCTATTTCTTTATCATTGACTGCTTCCAGCAATAATTTTACCCTTCAAATTTAAATAACTCCAATGATATCCTTACTTTAATTGTCTTCCAATATTAATTTCATCATGTCAGTCACAGTCTTTTCTATTGCCTCAATGGATTAAACTCCAACTCCCAATAGGGCTCCAACTTCCCCTCAGACCTCTCATTAGTCTTCTGGAGGATTACTCTTCTCAGTAATTCTCAGACACACTCTACTTGGTCATTCTTTCTTTGTTACATTTTCCAGGAAGGCTCATGTTTCCCCATGTCTTCTTCCATCCCTACATTTACAAATCTTACCATTCTTCAAATCTAGTGCCACTTCAGCCTCTAGGTCTTTTCTACAATTTCAAGCAACATTGACTTCACTTTTGCAACACTGTCTCTCATAAACTCTCATTTGGATACCTGATTGTATTATTGTCTTATTTCCTAGGTGTATGTGGTAGCGAGCATCCAAGAAGGCTCCTGACATCTATAGCCTTCTTCCATATTGAATCAAAGTTGATCTTTGGGGTCAATGGAGTGTGGCAGAAATGATGATGTGTTTCAAGCCAGGTCATTCATAAAATGCATTGCAACTGTCACCTTGCTCTCTTGGGTCACTCACTTGGAAGATATATATCATCAGGACACTCAGGTAGCCCTATGGAGAGGTCAATATGGATAGGAACCAATTAGCCAGCATTAACTTGCCAGCTGTGTGCTAAACCTCAGTGAAGTGGATTCCCTAGTGCTGTTCAAGCCAAGAGGAATAACAACATGAGATCCCCTGTAAATAATCATCAGCGTCCCCCTAGCTCATATAGTAGATGAAAGCCTAGCCAATCCATTTCCACACTCCTGATTCACAGAAACTGGGAAAGATAATAAGAAGTGAGTATTACTGTTTAAATCCACTAAGCTTTAGGGGTGATGATTTAAATAATTAATAGAAAAAATAGTAGTGTTTAATTTGCTCCCCATCTACATTGCAAGCTCCTCAAGCATAGAACACTTCTTTGAAATTTTAAAATCCAGGCAATAATTTATATATTATTAAACATCATAGCATAATTAGATACTGAGTGTGGAATTAGAAAAAGGAAGTAACATTTATTGACTGCCTACTAAGGTGCTTTGTATATACATGAACCTCATATACATAAAAATGGCTACCTATATGTAGAAACAGATAGTCTCTAAAGAATAAAACATTGTACCCAAACTGCAAAGTAATAAAGTCAATTTTTTTCTTTTTTTGTCATCATTTCACAGACTTGTTTTTTAAGTGAGATGATGTGTGTGAAAGGATTTAATAAACTATAAATTGCTCTACAGACATGTGACATTATAGCTTGCATCAATTTATTTTCCTATCAAGTTCTTTAAAGGATAATTACTACTTCTACTCTGGTCTTTCTTTTGCCTTTCTAAGACTAGAATTAGATATGACACTGTGATATAAACACTTCTGATTTCCTGAAAATCCATTAAAGGGCAAAATAAAGGATGTTTTGGTGTTAGTACTTGCTGTGGTCTGAATGCTTGTGTTCCCCAGAGTTATTTTGTTGAAACCTAGACCCCAAGGCAATGGTATTAAAAGGGAGGAGATTTGGGAGATGATTGGGTTATGAGGGTGGAGTTCTCGTGAATGTCATTAGCGCCCTTATAAAAGAGGACTCAACTAGAAAGTGCCATCTAGGAAGCAAAGAGCCCTCACCAGATGCTGAATATTCTGTGCCTTGATCTTGGACTTGCCAGCCTCCAGAATTGTGTGAAAGAAATTTCTGCTGTTTATAAATTACCCAAGGCATTTTGATATAGTAACCTGAACTAAGACAGTACCACATTGTTCCATTTGCTGTTGTATGCCCAGGAGACAACAGTCTGTTTAAAACTGTATCAATCAAGTTCTCAGACTTGATTGGGATGAGATAGGGTCATTGAGGAGAATTTAACATGGCTAAGGAAAACAAGTGCGGAAAGAGGAGAGAACCATTAATGAAACTCAGAGAGAGTAATGTAACTGTAGTAGAAGCCCTGACAATGTGATCTTTGGTAGAAAACACAACCAACTGGTCTCAACCTAGCATGAAGGGGACAAAGAAAATCAATTCATGAACTTCATCCTCCTTGTACATCTTTCTCTCCCACCATGGCCCACACTGGCTGAATGCAAATCAAAGCCAGAGAGAAAGGGTGCTGGGTAGTACAACTGTTACTGGTCATCTTCCTGGGACACAGAGCAGGATGAAATAGAGCAGATAATTAACTGAGGGTGGACAATGGAAAATGCCCAACTCAAAATGTAGTGTTATTTGTATAATAACAAATAACTCCAATGGTGGCACAGACATAAGACATATATTCCAAAGAACAGCAAGACACTGAAGCTCATAACAGACAGTTTCAAATTTAAGGCAAAAAGGAGAAATAAGAGATTATGTCCTCAAAGGCATGAAGATGAGGAAGTTTCATTTTTTAAATTATGAAAAATTGCTTTAACTTCCAAAGGGAATATTAAATGCATAACTATCTTATGTCAATGCTCTTTAAACTGGTTATGTAAAACTTAGCTATTTAGCTATATAAACATGTGACCTTACCCAGAGGATATTGAAAAATCATCTTAGAAACAAGCTTCAGTCAAACTGACAGTATCATTTCTGTATCTATTTATAACTTCCTGACTTGATGACAATTTTTAAAGAATAATTTAATAGCCTTTGCTTATATCTCATAATGAATAAAAGGTTCATATTCTAATAACCAACAAAACTGTAAAACATCTTTTACATTTGAATAATAAAATTTATTTAAAGCTATAAAGGGAACTAATTTTTAGACTCATAACTTTGAAAAAGCCACTCAATGGCATTTTAGTTTAGTTCATGAAGTACATCTGGAATTCTAAATTGTGAAAACTCCTCACAATTATAGGAAAGCTGGTAATTTTCCTATATTTTGCATAGGTGTGCAAAACTTGCACTAAATATACATTTATGCTGTAGCCTTTTTTTTTAATTTGCTCTCATTATGTCAATAAGACAAGATAACCCTTTGAAATATTATTAAATTGTATGGCTAATTTTAGAGGCTCTTCCAGAACTAAGGGACTTATTAAAACATATCTACTCTCAGAGTTTCTAATTCACTAAGTCTGAAATGTGACCTAAGGATTTGCATTTCTGATGACTTCCCAGGTGATGTTGACGTTGTTGGTGGGGTCAATACTTTCAGAACCATTGCTCTTACTTATCCCTGGGAAGTGTTCTAGCCTGAAGGTAACACCAGTCAAACAATTGCCATATTCATACTTTCAAGACATTTGGTTTTCCTGAAAATCCACTGTCTGGGACCAAGTGTCTTTGTTTACACTGCGTTCACATCACCTGCCTGGGCTATTGCAGTTTATCTGACAACTTGGTAGCTGCCATTAGAGGAAGAAGTTTTAGTCAGATGAAAAGCAACTACAATGTATGTATATACATTCACCAGAGTGCCTTATCAGACATCATTCTTACTACCACTTTCGCTTGTAATTATTGCCTCCTTAAGAGTGGAAATTAAATTACAACAGATGATGCAGTTTCAACAGCAGTGCCATTATTCTGAAGCATTGCCATTGGAACTATAGATCTAGCAAAAAATAGTTAATTTTTTATATGTAAAAGGAAAAATGTTATTTGAAGCTTCTTGTACATTATGTTAGATAATTTAGGAACTTACATGATCACTTTGCCATGGCCACCTTCCTGTTGTGGAAGATGAAAACGAGTGATTTTAGTTCATTTTAAAACTAATCAGATTAAAAAGAAATACTTTAGTTATACAAAAAGGAGCAGAATTTGGTGGCAGCAGCCTGTGGCAGCAGCAGCCTTTAACTGTTGAGTATCGAATATTATTTCAGAAGCCTGCATTAATAATCTAAACAAATTATTTGTATATTTGCATGGTGTAAAAAAGATATAGACAGAGTTTAAATAATATACTGTGTGTGTATGTATGTTTGTTTGTGTGTGTGTGTGTGTAGGTATCTCCATGATTAAATAGTTCTAAGAGATTTTCATAAGCAATTAATATTCATGAATGGTCAAATTCAAATGATTTTGGTGGAATAATAACTAAGATTGAGACAAAGTTGTAAAGTGGGTATAAACACTTGTACAGCTTATAATAAAATAAGACATTTACTAAAAATGGGGATGTCCTGGAAAACAACTATTCAACAGTTTACAGAATGACTATTTCTTACCTGAAGATTCTCTAATCTAGTAGTTCTCCAATGTTAATATAGCCCCAAGTTTATAAGTTGACATCAAATTCAACAACTTCTTTGGGAGGCAACCTAAATAAAGTAATAATCCTAATGCTTGTTTTTTGGAATTAAGAAAAGGATGTTGCATATTTCTGCTGCTTTATTTTTTAAAATGTAGAAAGGAGAGTTGAAAACTTACTTGGAAAGAACAGTCTACATAGTACAGTGCTTTATCAGGGGAATATTACCTATGCCATTTCTGCTTCTGACATGAATTTCATCCTTTTTAAATTTTATATTTAACTATAGGGTGTCATTCATATACTTATAGTCCCCAAGAGAAAGCCTTGCCTTAGGATGAAAGGACTGTCTGGTAATTACGTGATGTAACCGGAAGCCACAGCAGACACGCAGACATTCAGTTCACAAAAAAGACTAGTTGTCATCAGAACACAGGCTGTCAAATTGACAATGAGTCACTGTGTGTTTGTCTAGCAACTTGTATATAAAAATTGCATTTCTGGAAGAGGTATATGATGAGCTAACTTGACTGATTAAACATGCAAATTCAAGTCCAACATCTTCTTAGGTGGGACTTTCATGTAAGCCTAGTTTTGCTAACATTGTCAGCAACTTTTCTATTCACAACAGCAGCAATCCAATTAAAATGCCCATCAGAGCAGAGTTGAGTTGCATTAAATGGTTCCCATTAATGTCATATTTAATTTGGAAGTACAATGTTCAAGATGTTCATTACTGTCCTATGAAAGTCATCATGCAGCTTATGGACACCAAGTTTTATAAATTATATTTACATCTTTTAGGAAAGAAAAAGATCAATTTGCTTATATTTCAAAACCACACTTCTAGGTTATTTATATTCCTTAAAATCTGCAACATGCAAGTCACTACATTTAAACCAGCTTCCTGCAGCAGTCTTTCAAGAAGGCGTGAGGAGAAAAGAAGCAAATTGTGACTGCATGTCTTCCAGTAGGCAAAGGATATAATTAGACTTCAATTATTCTTTTGGATTTTCAACATTGACAATGTTGTTGAGTCTATTTTCCCACATAATGAAGAATCAGAAAATAGGAAGCTTTGGTGTTAATTTAAAAGAAATCTACTGAAGAGGGCTACCATTGAAACAAAGTGCAAAGTAGTCAGGGCAATACTTCAGGCTTCCTGCAAGCATCAGTTCAGCACGTGACTGAATGAATGGTGAGTTTCAATTTGAATTTTTCAGGGTATATGCCCTTATTCTGACTCTCAAAAGGCAGAAAACATTAGACAAACTCATATACACATTTAAAAAAACAATTTACATACAAAATAAATATGAGTATATAAAGACCTGTATATCAGTAAGAAAGATATAAAAGTAAAAACTTTTAAAATGGACAAAGGGTATGAACAGACAATCCATGGGATAAAAAACTTGGGTGTTTAAAAACATATGAAAATATGTTCAAATGTAAAAGTCATCAGAAAAGTATAAATGAAAATAACAAAATAAAGAGACAATCCACAGAATGGGAGAAAATATTTGCAAACTACCCATCTGACAAGTGATTCATAACCAGGATATATAAGGAGCTGAAGCAATTCTATAGGAAAAGGTTTAATAATCTGATTAAAAAAAAAGGGCAAAAGATTTGAATAGGCATTTCTCACAAGAAGACATACAAACAGCAAGCAGGAGTATGAAAAGGTGCTCAACATCACTGGTCATCAGAGAAATGCAAATAAAAACTAAAATGAACTATCTTCTCACCCCAGTTAAGATGTTTTATATCCACAAGACAGGCAATAATGAATGCTGACAAGGATGTGGAGAAAAGGGAACCCTCATACACTGTTGGTGAGAATGTAAATTAACACAACCACTACGGAATACAGTTTGGAGGTTCCCCAAAAAACTAAAAATTGAGCTACCACATGATCCAGCAATCCCACTGCTGGGCATATATCCAAAAGAAAGGAAATCATTATATTAAAGAACTAGCTTTACTCCTGTTTGTTGCAACACTGTTTATAATAGTTAAGATTTGGAAGCACCCTAAGTGCCCATCAACAGGTGAACGGATAAAGAAAATCTGGTACTCATACACAGTGGAGTACTATTCAGCTGTAAAAAGAGTGAGATCCAGTTATTTGCAACAACATGAATGGAACTGAATATCATTATGTTAAGTGAAATAAGCCAGGGACAGAAAAGCATCACATGTTTCACTTATTGTGGGATCTAAAAATCAAAACAATTAAACTCATGGACATAGAGAATAAAAAGGTGGTTACCAAAGGCTTGGAAGGGTAGTGCAGAGCAGGGGTGTCAGGAGGTGGTGGTGGTGGTGGGGTGGTGTGGGGGGATGGGTAATGGGTACAAAAAATAGTTAGAAAGAATGAATAAGACCTGCTGTTTGATAACACAATAGGTTGACTATAGTCAACACTAGGTTAATTGTGCATTTGAAAATAACTTAGAGTAATTGGATTGTTTGTAACTCAAAGGATAAATGCTTGAGGTGATGAATACCCTATTCTCCACGATGTGATTATTTGATCATTTCATGTTACACATCTATATCAAAACATCTCCTCTACCCCATGAATATATACACCTACTATGTACCCACAAAATTTTAAAATATTTTAAAAATAACAAAATACAATTTCTTAATTATCAGGGTGGCAAACATTGAAGTGTAATAGTATCAGGTTTGAGGAAAGTTACAGAAATGTGAGAATTCTCTACACCACTGGAAATGGAACTTGAAGTGACAGCTTAAGAGAGTAATTTGGCATTAAAATTGCAAATGCACATATCCTTAGAATAGACATCTCACTTCTAGGTTATTACATAGAAAGTAACCGAGACATATGTAGAGATATAAAGTAGATTTAACTCTTTAAGAAACATTGTTTTTTCATTTCATTTTTATATTTTGGCCTAAGTTCAAACTTACTGACGAGTTTCAAGAATAATACAAAGAATTCACCTAGGTAGACCAAATGTTAGCCCATTTACCTGTGTTCTTTTGCTCTTTCTCTGTCTATACCAAATTATTTTTCTGAATCAATTAAAGATAAGCTGAAAATATGATTTTTCCTTCACCCTGTAGATACATTAGCGAGTTTTCTAAAAACAAGAATATCTTCTCACTTAATCAGACTATAATTATCAAAATCAGGAAATTGATATTGATAGTACATTACTATCTAATCTACTAACCTATGCAAATTTCATCAATTGTCCAACCTTAATCTTTGTAGTACAAGTAGGTGCCATCTCGACACTGCACAGTAATGTCATGCATCTTTATCTCCTTTAATCTGGAAGACTTCTCTGTTTTTCAGGACATTCAACACTTTTGAAGGGTACTAATCAGTTATTTTGTGCAAATTCCCTTCATTTGAATTTTGCTGAAGTTTCTTCATAATTAGATTCAGCTTATGTGTTTCTAGCAGAAATTCCACGGAAGTCATGCTATGTCCTCAGCTCATCTATCAGAAGGCATATGATGTCCATTTGTCTCACTAGAGCATCATTCATTTTGATCACTTGGATAAGATTATGTTGGCCAGCTTTCTCCCATTTACAAGTTACGATCTATCTCTTTGGAATTAAGAAGTATTTTGGGGAGTAAGAGTCACTAGCCCGGAGCAAGATGGCCCAATAAGAACAGCTCCAGCCTCCAGCTCCCAGCGTGAGCGACACAGAAGATGGGTGATTTCTGCATTTTCAACTGAGGTACCAGGTTCATCTCACTGGGAAGCACCGGACAATCAGTGTTGGTCAGCTGGTGCAGCCCGATCTGTGAGAGCTGAAGCAGGGTGAGGCATCACCTCACCTGGGAAGTGCAAGGGAGAAGGGAATCCCTTTTCCTAGCCAAGGGAAACTGAGACACACAACACCTGGAAAATTGGGTAACTCCCACCCTAATACTGCACTTTACCAAGGGTCTTAGCAAACGGCACACCAGGAGATTATATCCCACATCTGGCTCAGAGGGTCCCACGCCCACAGAGCCTCCCTCATTGCTACTTCAGTGGTCTGAGATCTAACTGCAAGGCAGTAGCGAGGCTGGGGGAGGGATACCCACAATTGCTGAGGCTTAAGTAGGTAAACAAAGCCACTGAGAAGCTCGAACTGGGTGGAGCCCACCGCAGCTCAAGGAGGCCTGCCTGCCTCTGTAGACTCCACCTCTGGGGACAGGGCAAAGCTAAACAAAAAGCAGCAGAAACCTTGACAGAGGTAAATTACTCTGTCTGACAGCTTTGAAGAGAGCAGTGAGTCTCCCAGCATGGAGGTTGAGATCTGAGAATGGACAGACTGTATGCTCAAGTGGGTCCCTGACCCTTGAGTAACCTAACTGGGAGACATCCCCCAGTAGGTGCAGACCAACACCTCACACCTCACACGGCTGGGCACACCTCTGAGACGAAGTTTCCAGAGCAAGAATCAGACAGCAACACTCGACATTCAGCAATATTCTATCTTCTGCAGCCTCTGCTGCTGATACCCAGGCAAACAGGGCCTGGAGTGGACCTCAAGCAAACTCCAACAGACCTGCAGCTGAGGGTCCTGACTGTTAGAAGGAAAACTAACAAACAGAAAGGACACGCACACCAAAACTCCATCAGTACGTCACCAGCATCAAAGACCAAAGGCAGATAAAACCACGAAGATGGGGGACACAACAGTGCAGAAAAGCTGGAAATTCAAAAAATCTGAGTGCATCTCCCCCTCCAAAGGAGCACAGCTCATCGCCAGCAGTGGATCAAAGCTGGACGGAGATTGACTTTGACAAGTTGAGATAAGAAGGCTTCAGTCGATCAAACTTCTCAGAGCTAAAGGAGGAACTACGTACCCAGCACAAAGAAACTAAAAATCTTGAAAAAAGAATGGAATAATGGATAACTAGAATAATCAATGCAGAGAAGGCCATAAATGAACTGATAGAGATGAAAACCATGACACGAGAATTACGTGACAAATGCACAAGCTTCAGTAACTGACTTGATCAACAGGAAGAAAGAGTATCAATGATTGAAGATCAAATGAATGAAATGAAGCGAGAAGAGAAATGTGGAGAAAAAAGAGTAAAAAGAAATGAACAAAACCTCCAAGAAATATGGGATCATGTGAAAAGACCAAATATATGTCTGATTGGTGTGCCTGAAAGTGACGGGGAAAATGGAACCAAGTTGGAAAACACTCTGCAGGATATCATCCAGGAGAACTTCCCCAACCTAGTAGGGCAGGCCAATATTCAAATTCAGGAAATACAGAGAATGCCACAAAGATACTCCTCGAGAAGAGCAACTCCAAGACACATAATTGTCAGATTCACCAAAGTTGAAACAAAGGAAAAAATGTTAAGGACAGCCAGAGAGAAAGGTCGGGTTACCCACAAAGGGAAGCCCATCAGACTAACAGCAGATCTCTCAGTAGAAACTCTACAAGCCAGAAGAGAGGAGGGTCCAATATTCAACATTCTTAAAGAAAATAATTTTAAACCCAGCATTTCATATCCAGCCAGACTAAGTTTCATAAGTGAAGGAAAAATAAAATCCTTTACAGACAAGCAAATGCTTAGAGATTTTGTCACTACCAGGCTTGCCCTACAAGAGATCCTGAAGGAAGCACTAAACATGGAAAGGAACAACCAGTACCAGCCATTACAAAAACATGCCAAAATGTAAAGACCATCGATGCTAGGAAGAAACTGAATCAACTAGCGAGCAAAATAAGCAGTTAATATCACAATGACAGGATCAAGTTCACACATAACAATGTTAATCTTACATGTAAATGGACTAAATGGTCCAATTAAAAGACACAGACTGGCAAATAAGATAAAGAGTCAAGACCTATCAGTTTGCTGTACTCAAGAGTCCCATCTCACATGAAGTTCCATCTCACATCTCACACACATAGGCTCAAAATAAAGGGATGGAGGAAGATCTACCAAGCACATGGAGAACAAAAAAAAA
>NW_012119833.1:645055-645523 GCF_000951035.1 Colobus angolensis palliatus | reverse complement strand
CTAGAAGAAATGGATAATTTCCTGAACACTTACACTCTCCCAAGACTAAATCAAGAAGAAGCTGAATCTCTGAATAGACGAATAATAGGCTCTGAAATTGAGGCAATAATTCATAGCCTACCAACCAAAAAAAGTCCAGGACCAGATGGATTCACAGCCGAATTCTACCAGAGGTGCAAGGAGGAGCTGGTACCATTCTTTCTGAAACTATTCCAATCAATAGAAAAAGAGAGAATCCTACGTAACTCATTTTGTGAGGCCAACATCATACTGATACCAAAGCCTGGCAGAGACACAACAAAAAAAAGAGAATTTTAGACCAATATCCCTAATGAACATTGATGCAAAAATCCTCAATAAAATACTGGCAAACAGAAACCAGCGGCACATCAAAAAGCTTATCCACCATGATCAAGTGGGCTTCATCCCTGGGATGGAAGGCTGGTTCAACATATGCAAATCAATAAA
>NW_012119833.1:643334-643670 GCF_000951035.1 Colobus angolensis palliatus | reverse complement strand
TTCTCAAAAGAAGACATTCATACAGCCAACAGACACATGAAAAAATGCTCATCATCACTGGCCATCAGAGAAATGCAAATCAAAGCCACAGTGAGATACCATCTCATACCAGTTAGAATGGCAATCATTAAAAAGTCAGGAAACAATAGGTGCTGGAGAGGATGTGGAGAAATAGGGACACTTTTACACTTTTGGTGGGATTGTAAACTACTTCAACCATTATGGAAAATAGTATGGCGAATCCTCAAGGATCTAGATCTAAATGTACCATATGACCCAGCCATCCCACTACTGGGTATATACCCAAAGGATTATAAATCATGCTGCTATAAAGAC
>NW_012119833.1:616615-641349 GCF_000951035.1 Colobus angolensis palliatus | reverse complement strand
ACTACCATCAGAGTGAACAGGCAACCTACAGAATGGGAGAAAATTTTTACAATCTACTCATCTGACAAAGGGCTAATATCCAGAATCTACAAAGAACTCAGACAAATATTTTCATTTTCTCCTTAATTGATTACATTAATTATTTTGTCATATTGGACATTAGGTGTTTTTTTCTCCCCTACCTATTTTCTAGCTCGATTGTAGTAAAAAAGACAAACAAAACATAATGATAATGGAAATACATTAACTTGTTGATGTATTTTTACAATATTGTATTAAGAACTGTACTCAATTAAACCTTTTAATAAAATCAAAGATACTTTATTAACCATTTCTTAATCTAACAGTTTTTTCATTCTGTAGGAACATTGTTTTATGGATAAGCTTGTCAACCAAAGAGTCGCAAAATCTGTAAGTTTAGAAAGGAGGACTTTATTTGTAAAGATGGGGGTATAACAACCTGTACACAGGAAGCAGAGCCTCTACTGAAACCAAAAATTAAGTACTTTGAAGGAGGGAAAGAAGAGACAAGAATTTATGGTGAAGTTTGTCTAAGTATATATATTTAACAGATTATAGGAGGAGATGTGAATATTCACATAGAAAGTTATGCACATGCATAGTAAGCAAAAATGGATAAAATGGATGTTGCGTATGTTCCATGTTCACTTTGGGGTGGAGACTTAACATTGCAATTATTATTATTAGTCCTAAATATCAAAGGTTGAAGAAGAGGATACAAAGGCACTCAGTAGGCAGCCTCTGTAAACTGGTCAGAACCACTCCATAGTCAGTGGTCTCTTACCAAGAAGGAAGACCAGCTATTGTGCTGAAGTCTCCTAAAAGGACGGGAGTCAACATTAGGCAATTGATGGAAATCATCAGTAGAACAAATATTTTGAAAGGGCTGGTTTCTGTTTAACTCTTAAGAAAGAGATAATGGGGTTTAGTGAGGGAAGGGGATAATGAGATGTGACTTTCTGTCTGACCTTCTGTCTCATCAGTTTTTAAGGTTTATCTAAGTGCCCCTTGGACAAGTGGGGATTAATTCAGTTTGCTGAGTGTCTTAGGATTTTATTTTTATTTCTCATTTACTCCTTTGGCCAAGATTTGTCAGTCAGCATCAATGCCCAAACTTTCATTTCATGTCATATCATTGTCCGGGTGGTCTGGCTACTTTCCCTGGGATTACCCAGTCTCACTGTGGGACCCCTGTGGCCAAGGGACTTAGAGCCAGAAGAATTACAACCAATCAAATGTTTTAGGCCAGATGGGAATGGGAATGGGCAGGCACTCATCAATCCTTAAAACCTTTTAAGCAGCATAAAAATCATAACCCAAAAGCCAAAATAAGCTCTAAGTTTTGAGCCACAGTGATCTTGGTTTTAGTTACAAATTTGTAATAGTTGTACAAAACATAAGCATTATGATTATCAGAAAAAAAGGAACGAAATATCAAGGACAATAATAGTAAGGATTTGTAAAATGTATTGAAGCCAGTTTCCTAATCTAGTCAGGAGAGAGCCCAAAAGATTATTGAGGGCATCTGTAGTTCATATTTTTTGTAACCATTTGGTTTATTTGGAAATATTTTCTATATGAGTTTCTACCTCACCTGAAGTGTTGATGTAAATACAAGGGGTAGTATGAGCCATTGTACAGAATCCTCTTTGTCTGACTAAGAGAAAATCTAATGTAGCCCAATTGTCTAAAACCACTTGGGCCAGAAAAATCTCTAAATTCTTGGGCCAGAAAAAGTCTCTAAATTGTTGTCCCACAATACTTTTTGCACTCTCTTCAGCAATTTGCCCTGAGGTGGCTGATGGATTTTTTTCTAGTCACATAAACCCTATAACCAGGAACTAATGTACACAGAGTTTCTGCCACTAATTCTCTTGAGAAACTCCCAGTAATTCTCTTTTTAGTCTATCGAAAGCAGGAAACTTTTATAGTTGGGGATGATGGAAAAGGGATTACAACATGTCCCAGCAAACAAGAATCTTCTTATGTAGGCTGTTGAGGCAGTGGTGTGCCCACCCAAGTATGAGTGGATCAGCTCTTATGTCACATATAAGCACATAACTTGGGGGAGACAAGTGATAGTCCCAAGGGTAGGTTTATTGATGAACTAAATAATGGGAAGTGCCAATAAGATTAAATTAAACCATGTGTCACCTCTATCGCAAACTTTTTAAAATTCATTTACATGACATAGTAAATATAAATATTGTTGGCATAATAGGAACAAATTTTAAACTTTCTTTATTTGATCTAGAATGTATCTGCCTATCCAGTAATTCATTGATCAAGGAAGTCTTGTGGTATACAGTGATTTTCTAACATTAATAACATGGGATAGATTAAGAAAGGGGTGGTAATATTTGGGTGTGCAAGCAATTGGACTCAGAAAATTGACAAGAAAAATTAGTCCAGATAAGGGGTGATGCCAAGAACATCGAAGAAAGTCTGTGATGGGTGTTTTTTTTTTTTTTTTTTTTTTTTTTTTTGAGACGGAGTCTCACTCTGTCACCCAGGCTGGAGTACGGTGGTACAATCTCAGCTCACTGCAACCTCTGCCTTCCAGGTTCAAGGGATTCTCCCGCCTCAGCCTCCCAAGTAGCTGGGACTGCAGGTGTGCACCACCACAGCTGGCTAATGCTTGTATTTTTGGTAGAGATGGGGTTTTGCCATGTTGGTCAGGCAGGTCTTGAACTCCTGACTTCAAGTATTCTGCCTGCCTCAGTGGCTCACACCTGTAATCCCAACACTTTGGGAGATGGCAGGTGTTATTAATGGCAAATGTTTATTATTAATGGATTTGGGAAACTCTTGACAAATCTAACAATTTGGTAAATTGTCTCCAGTGGCAACACTTTGAGACAGTTTAACTAAGTAATTATCATGTCATTTTACATGTTGACATAAAGTGACAACTACAAAGAGATGGGAAAAGGCTGTTAAGTCCATAAAAGAAAACAAAAAGGAGACACACATTCTATTTAAAAATTCAAACCAAAGAAGAAATCACAAGTTTCACACAAACTCCAGGGAGCTATCAGGCACCTTTTGGGATTGTCTTTGAAATAACAGAGCACCTTACTAATAAAGAAAACAAATAACCATACCCTTAAAAGAAAGTCCATAAATCCTGTCAGATTCTGACTGTTGCAGAAGAGGAAGCTCATAAGTATTTTAATTATCTATGGGTGTCTAGTTGTTGGGACGCACAGGCCTATCTCAACATGGTGCAAAATGTCTAAAATACATAAAATTTCTACAGATCTAACAATTAAAACAATTAGAAAATAGATGTGCATTTAGCAAGGTGGGTGTGGGTATCTCAATACTTTACGTAAGAAAATGGCCCTAAGATAGGGTAGAGCTACAGAATTGAATTGTTGACTCTAATCTCAATGGGCTGATTGTTACCCCCATAAGGCTGAATTAGGATTCCCAAGGTATTTCCTCCTGGTTTTGGGACAAAAAGGGAAAAGGGGAGATCATAATTTGGGTGTCCCAGAGTAGGGGGCAGTGAGGCCAACTGAACTTTTAGGTCCTTGAAACCTCTCTACCTTATGGGATTCAAATAAGGGGGTCAGAGAGGAAAACTTTAAGTAAAGAATATAGAATTTGTGCCATTAAAGAGTGGTTGGAAACCCAAACTCTGTAGTAAGTCACAGAAACTCTTCATGCTGCTTCTTGATAGTGCAGAGAGGCGAGGAAAAATGCCTTAAAGGTGAGAAGGGTTGTTGTTTAGCCCTGAAGGGGTTAATAGATATCTGTGAAATTTAATAGTATTCTGACAAAACTGTAGCTTGTCTTTAGAGACCTTGTGTCCCTCAAGGGCCAGCTGGTAGAGCAAGTGAAGAGGTCAGTAAGACAGGCACCTTGTGAGAGACAGCATAAATGTATTATAACAGGGTAGGATTGTTGGGGAAGCTTATATCCTATAAGTCAACTCATGAGATTTGAGAAACATAAGTGGAGTTTTCTGTATATTCCCAGAGAATGACCACATTAGTGAACAATTGGCCCTTTCACATGAAAGCAAAGAAAAATTGACTTTCTGGATTGACAGGGCTGCTGAAAAATGCATGACAGAGATCGATAGCTGAGAGACACTGAGTGTTAGAAGGTCTGCCAGACAGGCGTGTGTGTGGGTCTGCCACAACAGGGTGTCAAGGCATAACAATATTATTAATATCATTAAAGTCCTGAACAAACTTCCATCACTTTCTATGTGGTTTCCAGACAGGTAATACAGGTGTGGTACAAGGGATAATGCAGGGCATTATAAAGTCCTTGGAGAGGAAATCATTAAGGACGGACTCTATTCTGGCCAAAGCTTCAGGATTGAGGGGATATTGTCTTATATTAGGTAGAGGTTTGTTGGGCTCTATCTGTATGCTAATTGGCAGTGCTGAGTGAATCAGACAGATATCAGTGTTAGATTGGCCCAGAGTGTATCAGGAAGTTTTTTAAAAGCCTGGTGCTCAATGGCAACTGAGAAACTAATGACTGACACGGGAAAGACACGAGTAAGGTCAGTGGTCAAGATGTCCAAAGGATAGACCTCTAGAATGGTTCCTCCCTCATGAGAAAAAGAAATATGAACCTGATGCCTTTAAAGGAACTCTCTATCATATGGAGAAGAGTAGAGGAAACAAGAATGATGATTCCCCGGCTTTGCCTTAAAAATAGTCATAGGTTGGGCAGGGTGTGTTTGGTCATACCTGTAATCCTAGCACTTTGGGAGGCTGAGGCAGGTGGTTCACAAGGTCAGGAGATCGAGACCATCCTGGCTAACAGGATGAAACCCTGTCTCTACTAAAAATACAAAAAATTAGCCAGGCATGGTAGCACACTCCTGTAGCCCCAGGTGCTTGGGAGGCTAAGGCAGGAGAATCACTTGAACTGGGGAGGCAGAGGTTGCAGTGAACCGAGACTATGCCACTGCACTCCAACCTGGATGACAGAGTGAGATTCCGTCTCAAAAAAAAAAAAAAAAAGAAAAGAAGGAAAAAAGAGTCATAGGTTGATTAGTGACCCTGACCATTTTTATGGTTTGGTTACAACCATAGCGTAAAATGCTGTTATGGGGAACCTAGATTCTAAGGGAACAGTCACTGATCAGCCCCCAGCAAAACCCTGGAAGCTTCTGGGGTGGTGTTAAGCACTGAGGGTTAGGGTTAAGCACTGAGAGAGTGGACCCAGTATCTATTTGAGTTCAGACTGTTTCATTATTAATTTGAAGATCAAATTCTCCCAACTGATTTACCATTAGGAAGAGAAAAATTCTCTTCCCCTCCTCATAGTACCCCATTCTTGTAATGGGGAAAAAAACTGTTCTGGCATCAGTCTACTTTAGTAGACTTTAGAAAGAATTAGTTTTCTTTATCATGATCAGAGTTTTTTTTTTTTTTTTTGAGCCACATTTTCTATTTCTCACAATCCTGTTTAAAGTGACAGACTTCCCTATAAAAATAACAATCTATGAATTTTTATGTCAGGCTCTGCTCTCTTCTGCTCCTTAGGTGGGACTTGTTGTTTAATGGAAAGCCCCTGATACTGCTTAATGTGTAGGAACATGAGTTTTGCAATTTCTTCCTGAAAATGAGTATCTTAACTACCCAAGTATCTTTCTTTTTCTGTTGTTTTTGAGAGGTAGTTGAACAAGAAAAACAATTCTTGAGGTCTTTTAGAGTCCAGCCAGAATCATGGCTTAAGTGGAGTACTGGTTCATCTGCTTGACCACAGTACTAAGGGTCTCATTGAGACCTGAAAGAAGAAGTGAGTTGGAAAGCTTGGTACTATCATCACTTAAATCATTGATGCCTGAATTCTCTCTGAAAGTTTTTTTAGTTGATTGAAAAAAAGATCAAAGACTGGATCATCCCTTTTCTGGATATATAGTTGAATAGCCTTCCAATCTATTTGACATGGAAAAATTACTAGGATGGCCTTAATTAATTCTGTAATTTTACCTCCTGAGCCCTCCTAAAGTCTGCTTCCCACTTAAGTACAAGATCAATTTCAGGGTGTGCCAAACCCTCATGGTTCATCTATTCCCTGGCTAAAATAGTCCCCCTAACATCTGGAGAAATTGACAAACACTGAGAAGGGCTGGTTGATATATATTTATAATGAAGCCAAAATGGTGTTCAAACTCAGCTGAGTCTGTTTTAGGGTTAGGGAAGTCCTTGATAATAGGCATAAGATCAGTTTTGGACCAGAGGGAGGAGAATGACTCTACTGCCTGGTGACCCCCTGTAATTTGAGCAACTTGTAAGGGAGCAAGAAGAAGGGTTGGTGGGGGGATGGGGAAAGGAGGGGGTGGCTTCAGGGAAGAAGAGTAAGAGAAGAAAGAAAGCTCAGAAAGGGTGAAAGGTGGCAGAGAAGGATAGAGTGTTGTTGGCATTAAAGGTGCAGTAGAAGAAGGAGAATGGGGAGACACAGTGTTTTCCTCTGTCTCAAGGTTGGAATCTAATGTAAGGTAGCTCTCAAGTTTTTAAATATACTGGTCAACTTTCAAATTAGACTCCTTCAGCCTTGAATTTGTCTCCTTTGAGGAGGCCATCAGAGACTCCAGAACACATTTAGAGTTCTTGTAATACCAATTAATTACAAAAGGTCTCACACTGCTATTGAGAGGTCCAAACCCTCTCTGTTCTAGTTGTGCAAATAAACAAACTAGTTTAAGCATGTCAAAAGTTCCCCCATTGTGACCAACAAAGCTTTAAATCCTCCTGGTTAGCTTTAGTCAGGATCTCAAATATTCACAAGAATGTTTTCCTAGTTCTTAAACATGTAAGCCACCAGGGTTTTGATGGTGGCTGACCAGAGGCTATTCCCTTACAACCCAGGTTCCCCATAGCAGCATTTACCAAAGTTGTCCCTTTGAGGACCCACTGAGTTAAGCTGAAATGCCCCCCACAACCTGCTCCCCACCTAAGACCCAGGGCCAAGAGAAATTTCTCTTCCAAGATGCAGATGGAAGGGAGAGGTAGGAAGAAATAAAGATTCAAGATCTTCAGCCTAAAAGTGGGAGATCTTGGGACTTACCTGGCTCTTCCCCAGTGGAGCTGGGGAGACAACTGAGCTGTCAGTGGGCTCATGCTTGCATTATCTTCAATCATGCTGTGGGGAATCTGGGGATCTCTCAGAAAATCTGTAAATTTAGAAAGGAGAACTTTATTTATCAAGCGGGGGTATGGGAACCTCCAGCTGACACTGAAAAGCAGGCACTTCGAGGGAGGAAAAGATGAGACAGTAATTTATGCTGAAAGGATTGGCTGAGTATCCACATTTAACAGATTATAGCAGGAGCATGAATATTTACAAAGGGGGGCAGGCACATGTGTATAACCTAGCATGTACGTCACATATGTCTCATGTTCACTTTGGGGTGCAGATTTGACATTGAAGTGTATTACAATTAGGCCCTATGCTTAAAAAGGTGAAGTAGAGTACACAAAGGCCCTCAATGCACAGCCTCTGCAAACGGGCACCAATTATTCCATGGTTGGTGGTCTCTTATAAGGAAGGAATATCTGTCAGCTGCTATTTTATTGAAACTGCAAAAAGGGAAGGGCAGTGTCAGGCTGATGGTTGAAATCAGCAATGGAACATGTCTTTCAAAAAAGCTAAATTCTGTTTAACCCTTAGGAAAGAAAGTTTAACTATGGTTAGCATGAGAGTGGTATAACAGGTGTGTCCAACCTCTTGTTTCATCGTGGCTGGGCACTAAGTTTGTAAGGTTTCTCTGGGGTCCCCTTTGATGAGAGAGGATTTATTCAGTCCACTCGGGGACTTAGGATTTTACTTCGATTTCTCAAATTGCCTCTTTTCCATCTCAGGCTGTTTCCAAACCCCCAACCAGCAAGTAGTAAGCCACACATCACCAACTCCTCTGGGCAAAGACAGACAATTTGACCAAGTTCAACTGGGCAACTTGACCAGGTTGAACTAATCTGTTTCCTAGGAATTACATATTGAGATAGAAAACAGATGAAAAGTTTGCTGCAGGTGTTGGACTAGCGAGAACATTTAAGTTTGAGGCTGGTCAGTCATAATAAACCTTGTACATCGACAAGCAAGTAAAGAGATTGGCCTTAGGCAGAAAAATATGATGTAAAAATCCATATGTACATCTTTTGCATCAAATATAATGTAAAAATATGAGCAAAACCAAGAAAGCAATAGAATAAAAGCCAGAAAGTAAGATAGCAAAACACAAATGGAGAATGAGACTGTGCAGAAGTATGAATGAGAGAGGGAGAAAGAGGCAGAGAGATAGAGAGAGACAGAGAGAGAGAGAGAGAGAGACAGAGAGAATGTGCAAGCACAACTTGGATAAATAATAATGGGAAGAGAATGAACCTTTTGTTTACCCGAGAAAAGAAACTGTCCTACAGAACTACCACCAGAGAAGTTTGGCAGAAAATAAACAGCCTAAGAATTGTAAAGTTTATGCCATGAAGGGTACCTTATATCACTTGGCTGGGCCAGGTGTCCAGATACTTGTTCAAACATTATTCTGGATGTTTCTGTGAAGGTGTTTTTTAAATTTAAATTTAAGATGAGATTAAAATTTAAATTGGTGAATTTTCAGCAAAGTAGCTTAGTCTCCATTTTGTGGTTGGGCCTCATCCAGTCAGTTGAAGGTTTTAATAGAACAAAGACAGCCCTCCCCAAAGAAGGAAGGAATTCTGCCAGCAAACTGCCTTTGGGCTTGAACTGCAGTTCTTCCCTTGGTGTCTGGTCGGCTGTCCTGTCAATAGATTTTGCACTTATTAAGCTTCCACAATAGTGTGAGCCAGTCTCTTCAAATAAATCTCTCTCCTTCTTGCTCTCTTTATCTCTCTCTGTTTCTGTTTCACTCCTGTTGGTTCTATCAGGAAAGCCCTGAGTGTACACAAAATAAGAAACACAAGAATTAACCATTTTTAATTCTTATATTTTGTTCCATCATGACAATATTTGAGTATTTTATATTTTCTAATATTCCTATAATTTCTCTCAATGCCCAATTGATGAAGAAAAATTGTAAATTGGACGTCATAGTTGACAATAATTACTTCTTGGGGAAAAGGGTTCAGGTTGTGACTACACCTCAAGGATGCAGGAATTTACTCTTCATATACACTGAAAAATGGAGGTAGGAGAACTTCACTGCTTATCAAGCAAGGAAACTTCACAGAATAAGGTTGAGAAATCATTTCTTCCTTTATTCACCAAATATTTATGGAACACCAATTAAATACTAGGCATTGTTCTAGGCAATTGCAGTATGAAAACATGGATTTCTACCTGATTGTCCCCTTGGAGCTTACATTCATGAGACAAAAGAGACAGAGTTAACATTAACATGTAAAGTGTTTGTATGTTAAAAGATAATGAATGGGCCGGGCATGGTGGCTTATGCCTGTAATCCCAGCACTTTGAGAAGCTGATGCTGGCAGACCACCTGAGGTCAGTAGTTCGAGACCAGGCTGGCCAACATGGTGAAACCCTGTCTCTACTAAAAATATTTTAAAAATTTAGCTGGGCATGGTGTTTGGTGCCTGCAATCCCAGCTATTCAGGAGGCTGAGGTAGGAGGACTGCTTGAAGCCAGGAGATGGAGGTTGCAGTGAGCCGACATAGTGCCACTGCACTCATGACAGAGTAAGACTCCATGTCAAAAAAAAAAAAAAAAAAAGATGATTGCTTTGAAAAAAAGCCAAAGGGAGGAGAAGAGGGGGTTGTATTTTTAAATGCAGATGTGAAGGTAGGTCTAATTGAGAAACTAATATTTTTGTAAGAAATTAGTGTGGTGATTCCTCAAGGATCTAGAACTAGAAATACCATTCGACCCAGCAATCTCATTACTGAGTATATACCCAAAAGATTTTAAATCATTT
Organism: Colobus angolensis palliatus; assembly: GCF_000951035.1. Classification (NCBI taxonomy): domain Eukaryota; kingdom Metazoa; phylum Chordata; class Mammalia; order Primates; family Cercopithecidae; genus Colobus; species Colobus angolensis. The sequence goes on along the minus strand of NW_012119833.1, from coordinate 631,448 downwards.
TATTATAAAGACACATGCGCACATATGTTTATTGCAGCACTGTTTATAATAGCAAAGACTTGGAACCAACCCAAATGCCCATCAATGGCAGACTGGATAAAGAAAATGTGGCACATATACACCATGGAATACTATGCAACCATAAAAAAGGATGAGTTCATGTTCTTTGTAGGGACATGGATGAAGCTGGAAACCATCATTCTCAGAAAACTAACACAGGAACAGAAAACCCAGCACTACATGTTCTCACTCATAAGTGGGAGTTGAACAATGAGAACATATGGACACAGGGAAGGAACATCACACACCGAGGCCTGTTGGGGGCTAGGTGGCAAGGGGAGGGATAGTATTAGAAGAAATACCTAATGTAGATGATGGGTTGATGGGTGCAGCAAGCCACCATGGTACATGTGTGCCTATATAACAAACCTGCACATTCTGCACATGTATCCCAGATCTTAAAGTATATTTTAAAAAAAATGCAGCAATCTCACAATTACAAAAAAAGTGGTCTGGGTTTCATCTAAGGGAATGGGACAACAGGGAGATGGAACAACCAATGCAAAGATGTAACTGGTGCACATGCCTAGTAACTTCAAGGAACAGCTAGCAGTGGCTGTAGTATATGGTTATAGTAGAGTGAAGAGGGCAGAGATTAATAGAGGTTGAGGTCAAGAAAGATCACAGGAGAGGGCGGTTCTTAAAGAACTTTGTGGATCTTCACAGGTTGTTTTGAAGGTTTATCTTTTACTAGTAGTGAAATGGAGAATCTTTGAAGGATTTAGACAGAGAAAAGAAATAAAGACAACAGTGTATCAAATTGTTGTGGGAAGTCAGGGACCCCGAATGGAGGGACCTGCTGGAGCTTCGGCAGAAGAACATAAATTGTGAAGATTTCATGGACATTTATCAGTTCCCAAAATTAATACCTTTGTAATTTCTTAGGCCTGTCTTTACTGCAATCTCTGAACATAAATTGTGAAGATTTCATGCACATTTATCACTTCCCCAATGAATACTCATAATTTCTTATGCCTGTCTTTACTTTAATCTCTTAATCATGTTATCTTTATAAGCTGAAAATGTACATCACCTCAGGACCACTCTTGTACAAACAGATTGTAAAATATGTGTGTTTGAGCAATATGAAATCAGTGCACCTGAAAAAAAACAGAATAACAACAATTTTCAGGGAACAAGGGAAGATAACCATAAGATCTGACTGCCTGCTGGGTCAGGCAGAATAGAGCCATATTTTTCTTCTCGCAGAAAGCCTATAGATGGATGTGCAAGTAGGAGAAATATCGCTGAATTCTTTTCCCGGTGAGGAACAACCTTGGGGAAGGAATGCATTCCTGGGGGGTAGTTATATAGATGGCCGCTCTGGACTGCCTGTCTTGTGTGGTTGAGATAAGGACTGAAATATGCCCTGGTCTCCTGGAGTACCCTCAGGCTTACTAGGATTGGGAAATTCTAGCCTTGTAAATTCTACTCAGACCGGTTGTCTGCTCTCAAACCCTGTTTCCTGTTAAGATGTTTATCAAAACAATGAGTGCACAGTGGGACATAGATTCTCATCAGTAATTCTAATTTTGCCTTTGCCTTGTGATCTTTATAGCCCTTTGAAGCATGTGATACTTGTGACCTACTCCCTGTTCGTACACCCCCCCCTTTTAAAATCCCTAATAAAAACTTGCTAGTTTTGTGACTTGGGGTTGCTATCATGGTCCTACCAATATGTGATGACACTCCTAGAGGCCCAGCTGTAAAATTTCTTTGTACTCTTTATCTGTATTTCTCAGATTGGCTGACACTTAGGGAAAATAGAAAGAACCTACACTGAAATACTGGGGACTGGTTCCCCTGATATAAATGCTTAAACAATCACCTCCAAGCTTCAATAACCATGAACCTCCCACCATCTTTGTTGCAGGCTATCCCCCTCTATATTATTTATTTCACTTTTTAAAAATGTGTGTTTAATTGTGAAATGCACAGATCTTATGATCACAGTTGGATAATGTGAGACAAACATATATGCCTGTGTAGTTAACACCCAAATGAAGACACACAACATTTCTGTCACCCCAATAGCTTACATTATGTTTATTTCCAGTCCAACCTCTTCAACCTGACAGAAAACTACCCTTCCCACATCTCAAATCATAGACAGTCTCCCCTTCTCCTCTGCCTGCTTGTACCATAACTTGGCACTTGGTTCCAGGAACACAACTTTTGTGACTCTTATCTCATCTACAGTGATTTCATCCCCCTCTGGAATTTATTTTCTTAAACTTATTTTGGGTCCATATTTTTTCAAAACTTGATAAAAATTGTAATTTTGATTTTTTCTTTTTTTCTCTGCTGTTACTGTGAAAGCAAATGTCTTTCTCATGTCTTCCTGTATTTGAACCAGGTGTGGCAATCCCTGGCTGGATGACAGCCCCCAGACAGTGGGAATAGACAGAAAGGAGATGAGGACGAAGGACTAAGACATAGGGTGCTCCCTCTGGTGCCTGACAAAAGCAGAATAAACAGTTCATGGGATTGTCAAGGGAGACAGACACAAAGTGAGTGTCAGGAGACAAGAACAGATCACATTTAGAACTCCTCCTTGATCTATGTTGGTGGAGGCAGGCAGTCTGAAGAAAAGTGACTTTAGGTCCCTGTGAGTGGGCAGCCTCTTCAATCACTGATGAGGAAGAAGCTTAATGTGATTCCTAGCATGCAGAATGCTCATCATCAATGTTCAAGATATAGAGGGTGTTGGGAGGAAAGATCTTTGTCTCAGTGGTAGGTATTTTCTTGAGAATATCATTTATTATGTAACATAATCCTGCAAACAGAACAAAGCTATCTCTGTTGGAAAACTTCAGGGATAATTGTCTATTTCTCATAGTTCCCAATCACAAATTTTCTACTTTATAAAAGGAAACAGTACTTCATTTGAGATCTAGTTTAAGAAAAAATATTTCTCTTGGGTTTGACCAAGAATATTACCCCAAAACAAGTGGGTATCTGATGACTTTTCCATTCCCACTTCTAGTCCTCTGTAAGGCTCAAAGACATTATCTGCCCCTAGATCCGCTACAGTATGTCAATAATCTGAAAAAGTCTTTTTAAACAAAACAGACAACTTTAAGTAGATTTCTGTTACTGGCACCCAAAAGATTCTAAGAAAAAGAACGAAAAACCCACAGATTATGAGAGATGACAAAATTTGGTTTAAGATTATCTGCACCATGTCTGGCTCATATCTCTGGTTTCTCATTTTCATTTTCTCATCTCTCTCTCAACCTACTTAAATTGCAACCACCTGCCTGAAAACTGATATCACACATCTGAATATGGCCTTTTATTTTCCTCCTTGTTCAGGACAAATATTTAGCACAGACCAGTGGCTGTGTTTAAGACTTATTTAGTGTTGTAAACTCAGTTATTAAGTGTGAAGAACTTTAAAAAAAAAAAGTTTTGAATTTTTCTTTGTATATAAAGACAGCTTTAACAGGTCAAACTCCCAGTGGAATATCTAGCAACGTCTCTATTATATGATTGAAACTCTTAATTTCAAAGCTCTTGGAACTATTCAAAATGATTTCTAAGTTTCCTACATGTAGGAAAGCTTTGATAATTCTGATGATTTAGATAATTCTTGGATGATATACAAAAGCTTTTTTTATTCTTGTTTTAAATACAGTTTTTCTCACAAAATAGCACAGACTAAAAATCAGTAGTGTCCATACTTAGTATAGCAGGCACCACTGTAATGAATTCACTTATTTGTTTAACATATCTTTCCAGTGTCCAGTCTGAGCAAAACACTGAGCTAGGCACCATGCTTCTATTAAAATAATTACAACTACCTTGGATTTTATGCTGAGTAGTATCTGAATGTAGTTTACTATTGATTACACATTTCCCTAAAATCTTTTCTTTTTTATTTTAAAGAATATTGTATTGAACTTAGTACTAAAGTACAGCTCTTTGGCAATTTTGTTCATTAATTCAGTACCTGATGAAATAGTAGAACTGGAATGCATTTGAGATCTGAATGAAATCTCCCTGGCATGTAGTTTTGTTTACATGAGTCTGAATTACACACTGAACTTTAAATTCTTGATTTCAGGCTAAAAGGGGACAGGGAGAAGAATACAAAAAGGTGTTTAATAAGAAAAATTGATAGACAACAAACATTGCATGACATGGAACAAAAAAAAAGTAGAAAAAAGAAGGAGACAGATTTACAGATAGAAAGCAGTGGGTAATTAAACAAATAGTCATTTTTAAAGAGTGCAAAATGGGAAAATTCAAGTTACTTATTGTCTTAAATACTGTGAAGGTTTGTAAGACTGGAAAATCTGGGTACAGAAACACCATCACCTTGGTATTTTCAAATTATGTCAAATTTTTGCCTGGAAAAATGTTTAAAAATATAAAAATGCCTGGATAAATAAAAAGCATTCCTCTGTAACTTTGGCAGTATTTGCTATGTAACATAAAAACAAATCAATCACACCCAGATTTGGTAACTTTGAATTTTTGAATTTACTGAGTTTTGAAACAAAAACTCAGTAAAAACTGGGAGTTTAATTTATATCATCAGAATACTCTAAAGCTTTGGTCATTTACAAATGACCTTTTTTTTTTATTTTTTTCAACAACCCAGCTATTATTGAGATGAGCTCTATGTTTAAGGAAGAACTACATTACAAAATTCCAAACCAAATATGTGGCTTTAGTTTATTCAGTCAAAAAGCAGATCATCTTATTAGACAGAAAACTATTGAAGGCAAGGATCTCTTCATCCTTTGTAATTCACTTAAAAAGGTTATTATTTGTTCTCAAAGACATACACCAGCTCCCAGATGTCTCCACATTATTTTTTAAATGGGTATAAGTGACTTTTAGTCCATTCTAAAGTTCTTTAAGAGGAAAACTTTTATCATGTTATATAGTTCTAAATGTACTTTTATTTATTCTAAACATCTGAAAAACCTTTATTCATGCGATGCCATTTATATTTCCTTGATATTTAGAAGATTATTGACAGTAGTTTAGTATTTTTGTCTTTGTATTCTCAATTTCTCCACATAAGATTCATGTCTTATGGAGACCTCATACATGCCTAGTCATTCTCTTATCTCTTCACTTATCTCTTAAACATTTTCTTCAAAAAAGTTTACTCTGGACTTTCCAACGTGAAGCTCTTTCTTCTATGAAATACAGAGAAAGTGCTAAATGGAACTGCTTTTTTTGACCTCTGTTAGTTATGACCTGTGCTTAGATGCATATCCAGATGTGTATTCAGAATCCAGACGCATGTATCAGGATGCATATTGCAAGACTGAATGACTTATTCCAAGTTGCCTGGAGTGCTGCTGGTGTTAGCTGGCAACACTCCCCAGGAACGGCTCTCCCGCGAAGAGAGCTGCTTTCCCCACCTGCCTTGAGGTAGCCTGCAGCCAATGCCCAATCAATGAGGGGTTATAAAGTCCAACCTCCTTGCCCCAGCTGACCACAACTCTGCAGGCTGATCCAGCTTAGAGCCTACTGTGAAGTCAGCTTATGCCTTTATTGACACTGAATCTTAGACCACGTTTTCCCTTTGCCAATTCTTCCTCCTTCCATGGCCTCACAGGTGTTGATCACATGATTATCGCTAAAAAATACTACTCTGACTCAGAGGCTGCTTTCCCAAGAAATCCAACTTACAACAGCCATCTTGTTAAAGCAAAGTCAGTCCCTTTCTTGATATTGTTAATAGTTGTTGTTATCATTTATGTTTTTGTAAGGTACATTTAACTGAAAGAAGAAAAATTATGGACTTGCAATTTTCCCTTATGAACTTGATAGTTAGGAGTCATTTTTGACTATTTACCTAAGATCTCATACAGATACAAAGTAAAATAATTTCAAGACTCTTCCCTCTCACTTTTTTTTTTTCAGGCCAGATACTAAGAGGAGGAAGAAAATGGACAAAGACAGACATACAGAAAGGACCAATGCTATGGATATTATGAACAGCAACCTCAATTTCTTTCATGACTACAAGGAATGGACAACATTAATAAAATGTAACCTTGTTTAATGACAACATTAAGAATCTATCAACATGATTTAACAGATCAATATGTTAAAGGAGAAAAAATATGTGAATGCTATCAATAGCTGAAAAGGATTTTCAGAAATCTGTAAGTAGAGGAAATGTGTTCATATTTTTCCATATTCTAGAATAGATATTTCTGACTAGACAAAAGTTGAAATCTGTGTTTTATTTTTTTATTTAAATGATAGACTCAGTAAATAAGTAGCCCGAAGACATATGATACGGTCTGGATCTGTGTCTCTGCTCAGATCTCATGTTGAATTGGCATCCCCAACGTTGGAGTCAGGGCCTGGTGGGAGGTGATTGAATCATTGGGGTGGTAAATGCTTTAGCACCATCCTTTTAGTGCTGTTCTTGTGATAGAGTTCTCACAATATCTGGTTGTTTAAAAGTGTGTGGCACCTCCCCCTCTTCTCTCTTCTTCTGTCTCTGGTCGTGTAAGATGTATCTGTTTCCCCTTTGTCTTCTGCCATGATCAAAAGTTTCCTGAGGATCTCCTGGAAGCTGAGTAGGTGCTGCCATGCTTCCTGTAGTCTTTGGAACTGTGAGCCAATAAAACCTTTTTTCTTTATGAATTACCCACTCTCAGATATTTCTTTATAGCAGTGCAAGAATGAACAAATACAACACATGAAAGAGAAGGGTGGAAATGCATGGAAGGATATATCCCAGGTGTATCAGATAATGTTGCTCCCCACCTAGATGTCCCAGATCATTTGGCAGTTCTGTGCACCCTGTCCCAGATCCAGTATGCTTTGTGCTGAGATCCACCTGTGACATTGGAAGATTACTTTGGACACTGGAACTAACTCATTCTTAAAAGAGTTGGAAATACCAACTTTTTTTTGTTGTGGCTTTTGTACTGGACTGAGCACAAAGCCCTAGCTTCTAAGCAGACACATTCCCAAAGCATTACATACACTACAGAGATTTCTCAGGAAGTTGAAATTACATGCTTGCCTGACTCCTTCCCCATTTCTGTCCTTTCTCCTCCATTCCCTCACTGCTTGCTCCTGGCAGTAAATCTTTAATATATCATTTGCTTCTGAAATACTTTTTCAGGCTTTGCTTCAGGAAGAATTCAACCTAAGCCACCAGGCTAACCTTGGTTACCTTCAGGGATAAGGAATGTACCAATTATTACTTATATATGTTTACATTGTTGCATTAATTACAATAAATCTTATTTTTCATTTAAAAAAATTCAAACATTTTAAGAGAAACAACTCATTTTCAGTATCATTTACTTGCCATGCTTTGTTTGAGATAGCCAAGAGAGATTTTCTCAGTTATAGCTTCTCATTTACCATATACAAAGGTAAATGATTATAACTCTACTTCTGAAGCAGAACTCGATATTATATTGCTGTATTTTCATTTATTATTTTATGCCAGAGTACATCAGAATAAAGCAAGACATTCTGTACCTGGTTTCATTTGTTCCTGCTTTAAGCTACACGAAAGAATCAGAAGTGAAGTTTCAAGGTTCATTTTACTTCAACGTCCTTTATCACTTGCAAGATAATTCCAAAAGCACTAGTATTTTATCAACTTATTCTTTCCTCAACCTCCCATTCAACTTTTCCCCTATTATTATCAACAAATGGCTTATAAAAACATTCTGTAAGTGGGAACATCTAGAGAAAGCTTTGTTTTTAACTATGATTATAAAACTCTCACATATGCACATCTATTTCCCAATGGTTTTTGCTCTGAAAGGAGTATGAACATGCTCTCCCTGCCAAAGAAAATGAATCCTCTTGGCACACGGTCTCTAAATTTAAGCTGTAGTCATATATTTGTGCTAAACTGGATCAAAAACATCCAATAAGACAATTGTATTTCTTGGAGTTTCCACCCTCTCTTAGGTTCAAACTTCAGGAATTCATTCCAAAATAGGTAACCACCAGGGCAGACACAAAGCAAGATATCACTGATTTACTTTGTTAACTATCTTTTGTAGTGTATAACAGCTATTTAATTAGGTTTACTATCACCACACTATATTTTATATATTATAAAACAATTTTAAGAAAAAAATTATAATGATGAACTATTTTACAGGAATTGGAGTTTTTTTCTGACAAAATATCTGTATGGTATTTTCATACAATTTGACAAAAGCATTCTTATTCAGACGAAAATATTTTATGACTAAAAAAACAGATACAATGTACATAGGTAAAATTTCACCAGATGATATGAAAACCAGTTAATAATTTGCTAGCATATTTAGAAACTATTTTAAAATGAGGAAAAATGTCTTTTACTATTTTTGGCATCCAACTACATGTACTTATCATTGCCATGCTCTTCATCCATGGATGGGTGCTATTTCTTTAGGCACAATTCCAGTGAACATGATATAGTAGAACAGAAAGTAGTGAGGGAAGTCTTAAAAATGTAGATATTTGTAGACGGATTTAGTGTTTATGGAAAAATTTCTCTTTGAATAATAGATTTCATATCTCTTAATTTTCTTATTGGGTTATAATTTACATGCAATAAAATACGCAATGCGAGTGTTCACTTCAGTGAGTTTTGGTAATTGTATGTACCCGTGTAACCAGCAAACCAAAACAAAATGCAAAACAATATGATCATTTCAGGAATTTACCTCATCCACTTTTGAGTCAATTCTGCCTCAACAGAGCCATCCACTTTCTGGTCTCCATATCCATAGATAAGTTTTGCCTTTTCTTATACATTATGTAAATGGAAAGATGCAGTATGTATTCTTTTGTGCCTGCCTTTCTTGTTGAAAATGTTTTTGAAAATCATCCATGTTGCTGTGTGTACCATCAGTTCATTCCTTTTTAATGCTGAATTGTATTGTTACATAAAAATACCACAATTTGCTTATCCTATCTTCTCTTGAAGGACGTTTATATTGTTTTTGGCTATTGCAAATACATCTGCTGTGAACGTTTACATATGAGTTTTTATGTGGACCCATGTTTTGTTCTCTTGGGTAAGTGCCTGGGAATGGAATTGTGGGATCATGGGGTGGTTATATGTTGAAATTTTAAAGACACTGCCACACAATTCTCCAAATAAGTTGCATTATTTTACATTACTACCAGCAATGTGTGACAGTCTCAGTTTCATATCCTCATCATCATTTGATGTAGTAAACTTTTTATTTTAGTTTTTGTAAAGGATTAGTTTAGGGCGTGGGTCATACCTTACAATTATAGGATCTCTGGTAAATGTTGAAAAAAAAGTGTAAACGTGGACATCTCTGTCTTGTTTATAATCTTAGGGGAAAACATTTAATGTTTTACTCCCAAGTGTGGCGTCAGCTGTAGCTTTTTGATAGATGCTCTTTATCAGATTGGGGAAGCTTTTTTCACTTCCTTTTATCTGAGAATTTTTTATGTGAAATGGGAATTAAAATGGATGTTGGCTTTTGCCCAATGCATGTTTTTTTGCATCTAGGATCATGTGGTGTTTTCTTTCATTCTTTAGTCTAATAAGCATTTATTGATTTTCTAATGTGAAACAATCCTTGCAATCCTGGAAAAACCCCACTTGGTCACGGTATTCTACCCTACTTAAGTATTGCTATAGTTAATTAAACAGCTGGTGATTGTTAAGTCTATGTTTATGAATTGTCTTCTCTTGTTATTTCTTAGGTTTTGGTATCATAGTCTTAGTATATTGGCCTGATAAATTAAGTTGAAAAACATTGCCTCCTCCTGTTTTCTGATGTTTAGGTAGTATTGGTATTATTCCTAAATCTTTGATAGAATTCAAAGCAATCTGGGCCTATTTGAATTTTCTCTTTCTCATTGTATCTGTCTTGCTAATTTGTGTTTTTCAAGGAATTTGCCTGATTCATCTAACTTGTTGAATTTATTTTCATAAGTTATATAATATCCCCTTGTGTCCTTTTAATATACATAAGATATATAGTAATGATACTCTTTCATTAGCAATTCATGTTTTTTTCTCTTTTTGTGAATAATTTTTTATTGGTATTATTCAAAATATCCTTAAATGTTTCAAAGAACCAATTTTAACTTCGTTGCTATTTTGTATTTTGTCTTTTTTTCTACTTTTCTTGTTCTTCTAGTTATTTTATTTTTCCTGGTTCCTAATTTAACATTGTGGTAAGAGTACATACTCTATGTGATTTTAATTTTAATTTTTTACATTTATTGAGACATTCATCGTATGGTCCACTTTGATGAATGCTTCATGTGCCCCTGAAAAAAATATTCTCTAGTTGTTAGGAGTAGTGTTCTGTTAACGCAAATTCAGTTATGTTGGTTGATTGCAGTGTTGACAGCTCTAACATGTCCCTGATTCTTTGCGTTTTACTAATTAATTATTGAACCAAGGTCTTCAACGTAATCTTAAACAGGAGATAAGAATTTCAACATGCTATAATTATGCTAAGTAATATAGAGAAAGTGATGGTCAAAATGAATGAAAATATGAAAAATTTCAGTAAAGAATTGGAAAAAAAAGAATTAAATGAACATTCTAGAATGAAAAAAAATATACTGTCTAAAACAAGTTCACTGAATGGGCGTTAAGAGCAGACTGATCACAGCAGAAGCCAGTTTTAGTAAACCCAAAATGTTAATGGAAAATATTTAAATTGAATCCTTTTTTGCCTCCCATCCTTTCTCTCTCTCCATCTCTTCTATTTTTCTTTTTTCCTATTAGAGTAAATCTTTAATACATGTAGAACCTGTCCATAGCCAGGTACTGATGAAGAGGGAAGTGACATCATGGGCTGCAGGAGGGAGTAAAGGTTCTAGGAGTCGTCGGCAGCCCATCCGGTGGACAGCACAGTGGGACCCACAGCAGCCACTGGAAGTGGAACAGACAGTTGTGCTGTGGGAGTGAACTGGTTTCCACCTGATACCAGTGGTCTCCGAGGTTGCTGAGAACTTCCTGTGTTCCCCCATCAATTTTTAGAAAATCTTCACTTTATCCTCATTCCATTCATTGCCTTCAGGGTTAACAGCGTGGAAATGCACCTTGTCTCCTTGATAGCCTCCTGCTGCATCTCACTGGCTCTGACCCCAGTGTGTCTGATCACATTCATCTCAGAGAAGGGGCCATCAGCTTCCATCTTGCTCCTCTGCGGGCTCCAAGTTCAAACACAGCTGGTCCATGTCTTTCCCCAGGATGACCAAGCTTCACCTGTTCACAACGTCAGGGCAGGACCTCAACTTCCTCCCCTCTGGCCACTCTCTCCCCAGAGCTCACGGCCATCAGAAGGGTGGGGCCAGGCCACAGACAAAAGCCGAACCAGATGCCAGCCCTCCCAGGGCTGACTCCCCACTCCAGTTCTTTCCCACAATCCAAACAGTGGAGGATCCAGGAGAGCCCTTGAGGCCTCCAAGAGGACTCAGCTCAGGCCACGGTCGTCTTCTTTCTGGAGGAAGTTGGTGAGCTGCCAGGGTGTGGCACCACTGCATGGTCCAACTGTGAGGGCAGGGGTGCTGCCATCTTCCCTCTGTGAGGAAGTGGTTGCCTGAATGCAATTTTAAAACAAACTTAAAAACAACCAACTATGCAGAAAAATGGATTTGCCACCATTATGCACCTGGTTAGCATTATTCAGATGTAAAACACTCACACAGACAAAAAGGAAAACACTAGGATATTAGTCTCCAGTGCTAATAGGCAAAGGGAATAGGCAAGCCATGAAAGACTAAATAGGAATTGCTTTAAAACATGACAATAGACTTATTTCACTAGTAATCAAAGAACTGGAAATTAAAATTATTTATTTTAGTAGTTATTAATCTCATTTACATACTTAAAAAAACACTATTCAATGTTGTCCAGGAAGAGTGAAATAGGCAGTCTTATCTATTAGCACAATCTCTTTAGAAAACAACATATAAATAAGCATAAGAGTAGGAACGAAAAATCCAATCATGCAGGTGGTTAGGGTTGGGCCTCAGTGAAACTCCTTCAAATCAAGAACAGCCTGAAAATCAAGCTGCAGGTCCCAGATAAGAAAAAGCCTGTCTCCGTGAATGGAGACACCTGCTCTATGAACCCAGATGAACCAGTTCAACTCCTTTGTTGGACAGATTTCTCTTTCCTTGGCATGCCTTTGTCCGTTTCATGTGCTTCCTCTCAACTCTTCCTTACCTTTCACCTATTTTACATATACCTATCTTTCTGTGATTGGTGTGTGCTGAATCTTTAGTTGTATAATGTGTAATGTCACTCCAGCCCCTGACTGGTCACAGGGCAAGACTTCACCTCTGCCTCCAATTGGTTCTTTTCACTACTGTGTCCTTTACTGAGTGGTGCTTTCTCCAAGATGGCCCACAGACCAGTCGATGCACTCCTCCCACTTTCAAGTCCATAAAAACCCTGAACTTAGCCCTACAGCCACCAACCCTCTTTTGTGTCTCCTCTCCTTGCTGAGAACTTTTCTGTTGCTTAATAACCTGACTCAGTCTTATTCACTCTCTGGTGTCCACATCCCTATTCTTCTTGGTCATGAGACAAGAACCCAGAGCTCACTAGTGGTGGAGGTAAAAGAGTTGTAACACTTCCTACCAACTCACTGAACAATAGGAGTGAAAAAGCTGCAACATAAGCTCCAGGAGACTTAAAAATATGATACCCTTTGTTTCACACATTTAGGACTCTTTTATCAGGAAATAGTTGGAAAGATATCCAAAGATATGTACACAAAGGAGTTAATTGTTAAAAAACATAATTGTTACATAATTTAACCTAAAAATATCCTAAATACTTAATGTGAGGGAAACTAAGTTGGCATAGTCATGTAACAGAATATTATACCTCTATTAAAATTATATTTGTGAAAGTGTTTATAATACAATGAAATGCCTATAAGTAAAATGTAAATGACGTACATTTCAATTTATGATGTGCTTTCCACTATGTTAAAAATTTCTTTCAGTACTGGAGAATATGTGCCAAATATTAAATATTTTTCTGGTAATATCATCATAAATAATATCTTTTGTTTATAATGTTTTAGTGATTCAAACTGTCTTTTACAATGATAAAAGGAAAGTATACATATAGTATAGTTTGTGTGTACATAATGCATATGTATTTAAACATCTGAATGATGTTTAAGGTCCAAATTTGAACTTAATTGCATTAGCTTTGCTTTAATAAAATATTCAACAATGCACTAGAGAATCAAAAATAAAACAAAACATGAGAGAAAAGCCTAAAATTCCACATGGGAAAATATTATAGTAAAAAAGTTAAAAATAAATGTAAAAACATTTCATAGAACAACAAAAAAATCCCAATAAATTTACTGAGGACAGAGGATAGAACTAAAAGTCTTAACACAACAAATGTAATGCAACTTTGACATGCTCAGAATATATAAATAATGTGTATGTAATACACATGCATGTATATAAATACAGATCAATACCTGAAGTTAGAAGTTTATTTAAGTAAACATTTTTTCAGGCTAAGACTGTTCAACTTGAGGCATTTTTCTAAATGTTATTAATTTTTTAAATTAATCTGTCTCTGAAAAAAAAATTTAAGAGGAAGAAAGATATGCTAAATTTAAAACTCTAAAGAGTGTTTTTATTGCTGTAATTAGATGTAATCAAAAAGTTGGAAATTATGTACCCAGAGGTTGAAGGCTGATTTAATACTCATGAAACAAGGCTCAGGCTATGGTTTATAAATTTATAAATTAAGTAATTTTTCTCTGCTGATAATGGTTTCTAGAAGAATTGGAGCAATGAGAAAATTTAAGTATGAGAAAAAGAATTTTTAAAGGAAACGTAGATGGGGCTTGATCTCATTTTTCTTCCCCAGATAGCATATGACTGAATTTACAGCTTTCATCCCCAGCCACATTACATATGTGAATTTTGACACAACCACTTGTTTAACAAAAAATGAGGGACTGAGGCAAGTGTCTCAATCAGTAGAGGATTGTTGAGTCAAAGTGTGAGAATGTGCCAGCGAAAAACAAACCACAGAAGCACCTGTGACCTGTGTTTTCCGAAGGGGATTTTGTGAACTCAGCATTTAAGGGGAGAGAGCATGCCAGTGCGGGGGGAAAGAGATGATGGGGGTAGGCAGTGAGGCAAATGGTTACAATCTTGTGAGGCTCTAATTCTTGATCAGCAAATCTACGTTTTAAATAAGACAAGGTAAACACTGAAAAGAGAGAGCAGAGGAAAGATTCAATTGTGCAGCTGTCTCAGGGTAGGTGGAAGAGTGATTGATCTCATCTTGTCCTTATTTGGTACCTGGCAACATAAGCTCTTAATGGACAGTGTCAGTGTGAGTCTAACAGAACTCAGTTTTAGAAGTTTAACTCAGATTGCAGACCTACAGTTACAACTGGCATGTGTTTGCTTTATAAGAGGCTACATATCCTGAAAGATCCAGGGGCCAGCAAGGAATTTCCTTGCGAGCAATTTGTGAGGGTGTCCACATGGATAGGTATAAGGTCCTTTGATGTTGTGGGAAACCAGCTTGTGTATACTGCTATGACACAGAGTTCTGAAGTTATAGCTATATGTTTACAGTAAGAAGAATGGAAGTGTTGAATGACTCAGTCCCCAGGCTTAACTTTTCCCCTTGGCATAGCAAGTTTGGGAGTCCTGAGATTTTCTTTTCTTTTTTTTTCATTTATTTATTTATTTTTTTTATTTTTTTATTTTTATTATACTTTAAGTTCTAGGGTACATGTGCATAACGTGCAGGTTTGTTACATATGTATACTTGTGCCAT
>NW_012119833.1:614750-615033 GCF_000951035.1 Colobus angolensis palliatus | reverse complement strand
TGATTTGGCTCTCTGTTTGTCTGTTACTGTTGTATAAGAATGCTTGTGATTTTAGCACATTAATTTTGTATCGTGAGAGTTTCCTGAAGTTGCTTATCAGCTTAAGGAGATTTTGGGCTGAGACGATTGGGTTTTCTAAATATACAATCATGTCATCTGCAAACAAGGATAATTTGACTTCTTTTCTGAACTGGATACCCTTGATTTCTTTCTCTTGCCTGATTGCCCTAGCCAGAACTTCCAACACTATGTTGAAGAGGAGTGGTGAGAGAGGGCATCCCTG
>NW_012119833.1:614079-614571 GCF_000951035.1 Colobus angolensis palliatus | reverse complement strand
ACTTCTTCCTGGTTTAGTCTTGGGAGAGTGTAAGTGTCCAGGAAATTATCCACTTCTTCTAGATTTTCTAGTTGATTTGCGTAGAGGTGTTTATACTATTCTCTGATGGTATTTTGTATTTCTGTGGGGTTGGTGGTGATATCCCCTTTATCATTTTTTTATTGTGTCTATTTGATTCCTCTCTCTTTTCTTCTTTATTAGTCTTGCTAGCAGTGTGTCAATTTTGTTGATGTTTTCAAAAAAACAGCTCCTAGATTCATTGATTTTTTGGACGGTTTTTTGTTTCTCTATCTCCTTCAGTTCTTCTCTGATCTTAGTTATTTCTTGCCTTCTGCTAGCTTTTGAATGTGCTTGCTTTTGCCTCTCTAGTTCTTTCAATTGTGATGTTAGAGTGTCCATTTTAGATCTTTCCAGCTTTCTCTTGTGGGCATTTACTGCTATAAATTTCCCTCTACACACTGCTTTAAATGTGTCCCAGAGATTCTGGTATGT
>NW_012119833.1:613701-614029 GCF_000951035.1 Colobus angolensis palliatus | reverse complement strand
TCAAAAGCCTTTTCTGCATCTATTGAGATAATCATGTGGTTCTTGTCTTTCGTTCTGTTTATATGTTGGATTACGTTTATTGATTTGCGTATGTTGAACCAGCCTTGCATCCCAGGGATGAAGCCCACTTGATCATGGTGGATAAGCTTTTTGATGTGCTGCTGAATCCGGTTTGCCAGTATTTTATTGAGGATTTTTGCATCAATGTTCATCAGGGATATGGGTCTAAAATCCTCTTTTTTTGTTGTGTCTCTGCCAGGCTTTGGTATCAGGAAGATGTTGGCCTCATAAAATGAGTTAGGGAGGATTCCCTCTTTTTCTATTGATT
>NW_012119833.1:611410-611949 GCF_000951035.1 Colobus angolensis palliatus | reverse complement strand
CAATAAACATACGTGTGCATGTGTCTTTATAGCAGCATGGCTTATAATCTTTGGGTATATCCTCAGTAATGGGATGGCTGGGTCAAATGGTATTTCCAGTTCTAGATCCTTGAGGAATCGCCATACTGTTTTCCACAATGGTTGAACTAGTGTACAGTCCCACCAACAGTGCAAAAGTGTTCCTATTTCTTCACATCCTCTGTAGTACCTGTTGTTTCCTGATATTTTAATGATTGCCATTCTAGCTGGTGTGAGATGGTATCTCATTGTGGTTTTGATTTCCATTTCTCTGATGCTGAGTGATGATGAGCATTTTTTCATGTGTCTGTTGGCTGTATGAATGTCTTATTTTGAGAAGTGCCTTTTCATAGCCTTTGCCCACTTTTTGATGGGGTTGTTTGATTTTCTCTTGTAAATTTGATTGAGTTCTGTATAGGTGCTATGTATTAGCCCTTTGTCAGATGAATAGTTTGCAAAAATTTTCTCCCATTCTGTAGGTTGCCTGTTCACTCTGATGGTAGTTTCTTTTGCTGTGCAGA
>NW_012119833.1:610923-611360 GCF_000951035.1 Colobus angolensis palliatus | reverse complement strand
CTTTAAGAACATTGAATATTGGCCCCCACTCTCTTCTGGCTTGTAGAGTTTCTGCCGAGAGATCTGTTGTTAGTCTGATGGGCTTCCCTTTGTGGTATTAATTGTCCTATGTATCTTCTAAAATTTTTAAGAAATATATATTGTTTTTCAAATAATTTGAAAAGCAGCACATACTTTCAGTTTTTACGCAACATTAGTATTGTTTTACATCAATTACCACTCTCCCATTTAGAGGCAACTATTACTTTATGTTTATACACTTTCCTTCAGACTTTTTTTTTAATTTTTTTATTTTCTTACACTTTAAGTTCTAGGGTACATGTGCACAATGTGCAGGTTTGTTACATATGTATACATGCGCCATGTTGGTGTGCTGCACCCATTAACTTGTCATTTACATTAGGTATATCTCCTAATGCTATCCCTCCCCACAATAG
>NW_012119833.1:604773-605203 GCF_000951035.1 Colobus angolensis palliatus | reverse complement strand
CACTGTGGTCTGAGAGACAGTTTGTTATAATTTCTGTTCTTTTACATTTGTTGTGGAGTGCTTTACTTCCAACTATGTGGTCAATTGTGGAGTAACTGCGATGTGGCGCTGAGAAGAATGTATAGTCTGTTGATTTGGGGTGGAGAGTTCTGTAGATGTCTATTAGGTCTGCTTGGTACAGAGCTGAGTTCAATTCCTGGATATCCTTGTTCTATCTAACAGATATTAGGATAGATATTAGGATAGATATTAGGATATCTGTCTAATGTTGACAGTGGAGTGTTAAAGTCTCCCATTATTATTCTATGGGAATCTAAGTCTCTTTGTAAGTCTCTAAGGACTTGCTCTATGAATCTGGGTGCTCCTGTACTGATGCGTATATATTTAGGATAGTCAGCTCTTCCTGATGAATTGATCCCTTTCCCATTAT
>NW_012119833.1:585500-599306 GCF_000951035.1 Colobus angolensis palliatus | reverse complement strand
CCCAGTTAGGCTACTCAGGGGTCAGGGACCCACTTGAGCAGGCAGTTTGTCCGTTCTCAGATCTCAACCTACATGTTGGGAGATCCACTGCTCTCTTCAAAGCTGTCAGACAGAGTCCTTAGTGTCTGTACAGGCCTCTGCTTCTGTGCCCTGCCCCCAGAGGTGGAGTCTACAGAGACAGGCAGATTTCCTTGAGCTGCTGTGAGCTCCACCCAGTTCGAGCTTCCCAGGGGCTTTGTTTACCTACTTAAGCCTCAGCAATGGCAGGCACCCCTCCCCCGGCCTCACGGCTGCCTTGCGGTTAGGTCTCCGCAGACTGCTGTGTTAGCAGTGAGGGAGGCTCCGTGGGCATGGGACCCTCCCAGCCAGGTGAGGGATATATTCTCCTGGTGTGCCGGTTTGCTTAAAGCGCGTTATTGGGGTGGGAGTTACCCAATTTTCCAGGTGTTGTGTGTCTCAGTTCCCCTGGCTAGGAAAAGGGATTCCCTTCCCCCTTGCGCTTCCCAGGTGAGGCGATGCCTCGTCCTGCTTCAGCTCTCGCTGGTCAGGCCGCAGCAGCTGACCAGCACCAATTGTCTGGCACTCCCTAGTGAGATGACCCCAGTACCTCAGTTGAAAATGCAGAAATCACCGGTCTTCTGTGTTGCTCGCGCTGGGAGTTGGAGACTGGAGCTCTTCCTATTTGGCCATCTTGCTCCGCCCCCCGAGATTTTATTTTCTTTTACATACTGAGGAGCTGATTGTCTTTGGACCAGGCTCAAAGCATTCCTGAACCTGAGTTTTCTCATTTTTAATGCACGTGTTGTAAAAGCTGCAACTCTTATTATAGTTCCTTAGTCATCTTTAGTTTATTTTTCAATGATTTAATGAAATTCTATCTCAGTTTTGGAAACACGGTAGGATTGTACTCGCTTGCTTTCTTGTGCCTGATTGAGGCCATGTGACAAGTCCTGGTCAATCAACTGTGAGGAGCAGAACATCCATTGCCCATGCAGCACCTTACAAAGCTCTTTTTGCCTCTCTCATGACAACCAGAAACCCACTGGTGGCTGTTGTGTCAGCCTGTATCATGGTGTGCAGTCGACATGGAGCACTCTCAGCCCCTGGAAAACCCACAATAGACATGCAGGAGAACAAGAAATAAAGTTTGTTGTGTAAAACTACTGCAATTAAGTGGTTATTTCTTAACACAGTATAAGTCAGTCTATATGAACTGACACCTAAACAAAATATTAACCAATAGAAAATCGGCTAAGTGATTTACGATGCAACATAACTTGGAATAGTGTATAGTCATTAATTTTAATGTCAGATTACATTTTTGACATGAAGAGATGGTTATATTACTGAAAAAATGCTTATATAGATATAGATATGTAGATACATAGAAAATATGGTACTATTTTAAGATATTTAATACAAATTTATGTGCACATATTTGCAGAGACAAAAATTAGAAAGCTTTGTACTAAAATATTACACAGAAAAATATTATATACTAAAATATTAGTATTAGGATAGCAAGGTAGTGTTTTCACGGTGATATTTTCTTTTTGCCTAATTCTATACTCTGTTGTTTTCTATAATGAATGTATAAAACACTAATGAAATAATGAAAGTTTTTAAAGAGAGCAAAGAAAAATGTTGACAATGAGCTTCGTTGTATGTAGCTGTATTAAAATACTAATTTCCCAATCCCCAGTGTCCGAATCAAACCATGTAGTAAATGCACTTGATAAAAATTGGAAGACATTCTAGGGTAAAATGCTGTTTCACTGGCATAATTATCATAACTTGAAATGTCTTATCTTCAATTCAAAGACAACGGTTTCAATTATAGAGGAAAGTTCTAAAAATGTGACTCCTTCCCATGGAGATAGTAAGGCTTGAGAAATAGTAGTTGCCCTTAGGCCTTTACTGGTCTTGTTATTTTTCTCCTTAGAAATGGCTCAAATGGTCTGCTCTGCTGAGAAACCCCTACAATAGACGTATGATCTCTTGTGTTTACGCTAAATCTCCATTATGATAGAAGCCTCTGGGACTTGTCAAAAAAGAAAAAACTGCCTCAGGGTGTTCATGTTGGTCACACTTTAAGGTAGTTTTTATTAAGTAATGTGTAGAAGCTTCTGGCAACTCCAGGAGAGATTAGTCCAACTTCCTGGATTGTTCCAATGCTAAAGATATCTTGAGTCTTTCCTATCCCCCAATAAACTGGATAAGAGAGCCTCAGAAGGAATATTGATGGAACTAAATTTTGGTGTGCTTCTCTTAGGCCTAAGGGCACAAAATTAATAAAGTTTAATGTAACCTTTTAATCAGTTAAGAGGATCAGTGGAGGAGAACTGCTTAAAGGCTTTTCTTTGACTGAGTATTTTTTAATTGATGTGATAATGATGTCAAGTGCATTTTCTTCCTCTTTGAAAAATGCCTAAAGCCTTTCCAACAGTGCCAAAAGAGCACAATCTAAAACCTATTTAAAGATAGGTCAGCTCCCAACTTTCAAAGAGTTAACACAGCATTCTGCCTTTTAGAATATTGCTCTGTAAATGTGAAGATGGGACGCCTGTTTCTCTGCCTAAATAAATTAGAATTATAGGGCTTTACATAGTATTGCAAAGTTGTGGGACTTTTTTCCCCACTCAATTCATAAGGTTGTTGTTTTGTTGTTTATCAAAATAGTCCAAACTTTGGGAAATACCATGAAATTGTCTTGCAATAGCCATAGAGCTAGACACTACTGTGTTTTTCACATCTCAAAGATGTCCAGTGGACCTAAAAGCAGCTTAGATGCTATTCCCAGTGTCCAGTGGATGAAAAGACACTGTTTCCATTATTCTGATCTCTCATTGAAGCCTCACTAAAAGCCACTGCCTTATTCCATTTGTGCAGCAAGGAACAAAGGAAAGGTCTGGCTCTACTCATGGGAGTGAAGCAGAATGGGGAAGTGTGATGCCTGCTCCCTGTGGCAGTCACTGTCTATGACCAGCTGTGATCTCACCAGGGTTATCAAGTGTGGTGCTAACCAAGTGATGACAAGTGTGCTAAGCTAAACTAAATTTGGCCAGAGGATGCCTCTGCACTTTGAGTCCCTATGTGAAGAACTGCAACCTAACTTATAATAGTGCTTAAACTAACTGAAAGCCAGGAGTCTACTGTTGTAACAAATAGCCGAGTCTCAGCGAATCATTGCAGCCAGGCTTCAGTCAACCATAGGCTGCCAGCTGATCAGATCACATTCAAGTAAGGCAAAGGTGAAGTTGTAACCAGTCAAGCTGTTTCTGTACCTCAGTTTCATATTCTGTTTATAAATGCAGCTTGGCCATGTTGTGGGAGGGAGTTATCTCAACCTCTTCTGATTCAGAGCACTGCCTGATTCATGTATTGTTCTCTGCTCAACTAATATCTGTTATGTTTAATTTGTCTAAAGTTTTTTTTTTTTTTTGAACAACTCTAAGGTGGGAATGAAAAAGAAAGCAAAAGTATAAATGACATTTTAGATTTCAACTCTATGAGCAACTGGTATCTAATAGTGTAATGGAGAAGTCAAATCTGATTTCTAAGTTGTTTTTAAATCACAGATGAGTAAGGCAAAACTATAAACTGAAAAAATAGTCTAGAAATTTTAATTTGAAAGTAAAATTAATTTATTTACGAAAATTGAATTTAACTTCCAGGCTGTTAATGGAAAGAGGTGGTTTTCATTCCATAGTGTTATCAAAGCAACAGTGTCTTGGCAAGTAAGCCATTAGAGGGAGAAAGTAAAGATGACATTACAATTTGGGTCATGTAGGTGGTGCTATTGACAGAAATAAGGTAGTGGTAAGAAAATTAAAAGGTAGAAAAGAAGAAAATACTGAAGAGAGAAGAGAGAACTGCTAATTGATAGAGTAAGACCTTAAAGGAGGAAAGAGGGAGAAGTCAAATGTAAAGGAGGAGGGGAGGTGGGTAAATATTGGGAAGAAAGTTGTATTTCGAGAATTTGTTATGCCCAGGGTAATTTTTCGAATAACTTTATCATGTGTATGCATGTGTATGTGTGTGTGTGTGTGTATGTGTGCGTGCGTGTGTGTTTAACAGTGTAAACACACCGTTTGCTCACCCAGTTGGGGAGTAAATATCAAATTTCCCAACTCAGCAAGCAGGTGGGCTTTATCTTCTGATGCTAGAGTTGAAATCAGAGGTAGGGAGATGAGGAAGCAGCCCCAAAACTGCATTCAGTTCAAAGGGCACTGTCAGAGAGCACAAACTAGGTCCCTGGGTAAAGGCATATGGTAGGCTCAGAAGACAGAATGAATATGTGCTGGAATGGGAATAGGGTACTAAGCCTGGAGTAAGACCTCTTTTGCAGGGTATAAGCAGTCATGCCCATAGTCATGCACACCAGTGAGATGAAGTATTATGGTTGAATCTTAAACTTTGATCATATAAATGTATAGAAAATACAGTTGGGTTGAATTTTTTATTGAATTTTGAAGGCAAGTAGTGTATTTATTTTTAGTTAAATGGAAAATGACAATTAGGATCCATGCATTTACCTGTTTATTTAGTATAAACATACATCACAAATGCAGAGTGGTTTATAATTTCTTTAAAACTTATTTTCCAAGTCCAATGCTTAATTTTGTAGGCAGCCAACTCTGCATTTTATTGATATAGAGTACTTCTCTTTGAATTCCCAAATAAAAATTTACTTCTGATCTGCTGAGATTTGATTTTCATGGTTCTGATTAACAAATAGCAGAAGTAAAAAATGCTATTTATTTAGAAGTGCAAAAGTGATTGAAGAGAAGAAGCCAAAGCTAATTCATTGCATTCCCTAAAAAGTAATTGGTCTTTTGGTGAAAGATATGATGGACAAATTGCTTCCATTAGTAAAGCGGTCTTAGGAAGGCTGATTTAACAAAAACAGGTCAAGTAGTTTCCAGCTTGATCTCTTTTCTATTAAGCCATTTTTGCAGAATAAGAAAGTCTGACAAATATTTAACTGTAATTTTTTATGTCTTTCTAAATTATCTTCCTATTTTGTCAATGTATGTAAGCTCCATTCCACATATTAATAATCACTGTATGTTAAATTGAGCCATTTTTCATGTAATACTGCTTCATATTCATATTTTGTAGATGTCAAAATATTTGCCTTTTTAAATGTTTTTTAGTGTGTCAAAACTAATGGTTTTGCATTTGGTTTTTATTTGTTTTTTAAATCATGCCCTATTAGCCATTTGGACGATAGTCATGTGTTGTGTCTTGGGAAATGGCACCCTCTAGGCACACTTCTTGGCATGATTGCAATCACAGTCTGGGAGGCAGCAGAGGGTGTTGGGGGTTTCAGCTGCCCAGATGTGGTCAGGGAGGAAATTGAAATTGAAACCTGTGTTTTACCTCAGTGCCCTGGAAAGTCAGAAGAAAATCCAAATGCCAAATCTGAGGAAAGGAATACAGAAGGGGAATGGAACCTAAATTGAAGATCTGCTACAAGGAAGGGGCAAGACCAGGATCAGGCTTAGTGGTCTGGATATAGAGTTGAGGTAGAATGCTAATACCACTACTGGCCTGCACAGCTGCCCTGAGTCCAGTGTGCTCTTCCACGGGGAGAAAAACCTGGCTCTGATCTCCAAGGAAAAATAGAATTAAGTGGCATAGAACCTAGTAGTGATGCCCTCAATAGCAGATTCACAAAAAGTACACAGGTCTCACACATATAATCATTTTTAAATACTAGTTCTTTTTGAAAATGAAGGGCACAATGTCAAAATGGTCTTCATATAGTCATTTTATGTATTAGTGCTTAATGAAAATGAGGACTTAATATTAAAGTCATATAAGGAGTTTTTACCAGACCGTAAAGTTATATAGTCCAAGTCTGTAGTTTTCTGGATATCTAAATGTATATAGAAATGAGGCTTAGAATCAATTCTGGATTTCATCCCTACCACTGTACTTCTCCCGCTCTTGCTGAAATGACTGTGATTTTCATGTGGTTCATTTATTTGGAAATCTTAGACCTAATCTCATTTAACCTTTTGGGAACACAAAATACTCCCTCCTGCTTAAACACTTTCTTAATATTAATAAATAACATTTATCCTGCATGGTGCTAAGAATATTGCATTTTAATACCATAGCCATGTCATTAACCTCATTTACAGATGAGGAAATTGAGGCTTGGGAAGATTAAGTAGCTTGATCGATGCATCATAACCAGCAGAGTTCAGACCCTGTGTGTCTAATCCCCAAGCTGGTGTTATTAACCAGCATGCATCCTGCACACCCACCTGTCGGCTTCCTGTGCACCCTTCTCTCTTCCTCTCCCTTCTTCCTATTCAGCTCCTCTTTCTCTAATGGATCATCAGCTTTGACTGCATCTTATTTGGTGCAACAGTAGAGTCTGGACTCATTAGTAGTCCTTAGGCATGACTGCACACTAATATCACCTGGGGATTTTTGTAAGGCAGATATCAGGGCACCATCTCAGATGGATGAACTGGAACCATTGAGAACGGGGCTTGTCTGGATATCTACAGGCTTAGAAGTTCTCCTGCCAATTCTAATGGCAGAAAGGGTTAAGAACAGAGACTCTAAAACAGTAGTTCCCAACAATATTTATTAGTATTACCTGAGTAACATTTTAAAACCCTGTCTGGGATGGGGCAGGGAATGTATAATTTTTCAGGAATTCACAGGTGATTCTGATGAGGAACCAGGTTTGGAAGCAACTTAGAGTTTCCTTCTCAATTACTCACTACAGAAGCACAACTTTATACAGGAGCTTTGTGGTGTAAATATTCTGTGCTTTAACTATCAGACCACCATAAACAGCAAAATGATATTTTGCAACAAAAATAGAGAACATTGTGTTCAACTCTCATGCCATGACTGACAAGGATCTCCATAGATGACACCTGTTTGCTTCCACCTCGTTGTTCACTGCTGCTGCTCCAAACCCTGTTGAATAGAAGCATTCCCAGAGCTCAAATGCTGCTTTCTGACTTTTCCCTTCTGCTGTTTCCTTTATCAGGAATTCCAGTCCCTTTATTTCCAGGGCTGTGATGGGGTTCAGTACATGCTACCACGTAATATTTGAATTTGAAGGAATTGAGAAAACCGCAGAAGCAGGAAGGTCCCTCTGCCTTCCCTTGCCCTTCCTCCCTGAAGCAGTTCATAGAATCCAGAGGGATTTTCAGACCTTTCTCTAAAGCAGGTCATAAGACTTTCATGTTAGAGACACCCTCCTTATTCTCCGAGGAAGGGAACATCCTCATCTCCAAAGAAGGAACACAGAGGAATCTGAATAGGCCTTGCTGAGTTTTTCCCAAGTTTCTCGCCATTGGATCTCACTCTCTTGCCTGTCATCTTTCTCTGGGATTGTCTACTCTTTGTTAAAGCTAGCATAAAAATAGTCAAGTTTACCAATTTCTTTGAATCTTTTTTTCTTTAAATGAAGGCTCTAGTGTCATGTGAAACAAATATTAAATAAATTTGTATACTTTTCTCTTATTAATTTGATTTTTGCAGTAGAGGCCTCAGCCATGAACATAGCATGGGTAGAGAAAAAAACATTTCTTTCTCCCCTACAACTGACAAACTTCTCATTGCCCTTTCAACCACTGAGGTCTCTCTGCATCCAACAGGCCTCCACCAGTGGGGTCAGGGGTAGGTGGCATAGCCAGGTGATTCCTCATCCCATATGCCTTTCAGTCTTTGTCACACTATGTTGAACTGCTCTGCACATGTGTCTGCTCTTCCACCAGCCTGTCAGTTCCGTGAGAACAGGGACCATGTGTTTTCCATCCTGCTATTCTTGGGTTCTCAAAAGTTCCTGGCAACTGAAATGGTTTAGTAAGTGTTCGCTGACTGAATGTTAAAATGAACTAACATAATGCAGACATGGGAATCCTTCCCTAACTAAAAAAGTAATATTGGGGCAAAATTCAAAATATACAATAATTAATTTTCAAAAAAACAACTGTTTATATGATGGGAAAAATAAGTTCCTGTTCACTGAAAAAACTTAGGGAGAAAATTTTATATATTACATATATATATGTGTACACACATGCATATATGTATACATATATATGAAGTGATAACTAGAAAGATAAAAGCACCCATAGCCCCAGAGTAAACAATTATGGAGGTTTAGCCTCTTTCTTTCTTTTTATGCAGACTCGGTACATAAAGTTATTTCCTCTACAGTTATATTCTGTATGTTTCCCAGTTTCCTGGATTGCCAATCTAAAGCTCTGGGAGAAGTCCTAGCCCTGCCAAGTTCCCAGCCCCTCCTTACTCCCTGAGAGTCCGACACCCTTGGTGCCCCTTCCCCACCCCACCCCACCCCTATTTTAGCCCTGTCATGCTCTCTACCTAACCTGGGATCCACTCCATTTTTGGGTTCATTTCAATCCCAAAGATAGGTACTGATTCTGTACCTCAAAGAAGTCACTGCATCAGGCATGACGGAGGTACAGTGGAGACAGATTCTGTCTTTAGGGATGTATTAACAGAGACAATACAAAAGACACAATGCAAGACAACAGATGGTGAATATGGGGGTGTCTTGTGTAAAAGAAGCTTATTTAGTAGAGGGATCGTTAAACAGTTGAAGGAAAGAGATGACTATGAGCTGAGCCTTCAGGGCTATTCTGAGTCTGACAGGTGGGGTAGTACACGCCAGATGAGGAAACAGCAGCATAAGGAGGAACAAGAGAACTTCTTGAGGCTCAGCACAGTTGCTTCTTAAAAAGGCATATTTCTAAACCTCTGAATTGAGGAAAGGTGACAGTGGCAGCATGATCTACCTTTTTAACAAGCTTCCAGGTGATGCTGACGCCGCTGATCAACAGGCATTTGAGGAGATGAGAACATGTTCAGTCTGTAGCCATGGGTTTATGTCACAAGGCTGTGGGATATGGAACAGGGAATGAGAGATTGCAGATGATCTGTGGAAGGCGAATGACAACTTCAGAAGTTAATACTTGTTTCCTGAGGCAAAAGGGAGCCACTGAAGGATTCTGAGCAGAGAAATGACATTATCAATGCTGTGATTCAGAAAAAAGAAAACCTATGGCTTAGTTCCTAATTGATAATTCCTACCAGAGTCTAAGTTGAGCTTTCAAAAGATGAAGACCTGAAACTTCCACCTGGAATATGGAGTCAGTTGGTCAGGGTAAACCCAAGGCTTATGCATTTTTCAGTAATTCCACGATCTAGACAGAGACTGAAAGTTCAGAGGAAAGGCGTTAGTGGCAGAGACATTTTCATGGGGTTGACCTAAGAATGCGATGAGATCTTGACTGCCAATTTGTGGTTTCTATTGGTATTTCCCAGAATGAGAGAAAAATCATCCTTCAGCTTCAACTCTGAGGGAGTCTTATGGGGACTTCACCTCTCCAGAAGAGCTCAACTAACTAAAACCCTTGAATTTGGGAAAATAAACAGTAGAACTAGTTGCTGGCAAACTGAACCCCCTTAAAAACATTACCTGCTATATGTGCTCAATGCTCTTGGCTGACCTCATGCATAAAGGTGTTGATTCAAGCAAAATACTAGAAATGGAGATAACCGAGAAAAAGCTTCTTAATGTCAAGTGATAATCAGAGATAATTATGACTAATGCTTTATAAATCTCTGTCCTAGAATATTTGTTTAGTGTCTTATTTTCAACCACAAATAGATATTTCAAATTGTATAGTATGTCTGTGAAGAAGCTTTTGTGTAAAAATATAACTTGTACACAAAATCTCTTTAAAAAATAGATGAGCATGGCATCATTTTATTTTTCAATTATGGAAACAAGTTTCTCAAAGGCAGCTTTGTTTCACAGAAAGGTTATTATCTGGTTAAAGAAATGAGCATTCTTTACTCACCTGTAATTTTTCATTAATTTTACAAATTGTAAAACCTTGGAGATAAGTATGATTAACCTCCTACCCACTCCCTTTTTCAGATATGAAAACTGGGGCACTCAGTTAGGTAAGTTATGGAAATGATACCTGAACCTATGTCTGTCTGAGCCTATGACTACTGATATCAAGAGGTCTTGATTAGAATCCTGGCTTTGACATCAGCTAGCTGTGGAATATTGGATAAGACACCTCCTCTCAGCTTTAATTTTCCTTACCTGTAAAACAGAGTTAGATTTCATCTTTAAAATCTCCTTGCAAAGTACTCCATGAAGTACCCTGACTTTCACTATTTGTCTACTTTCTAAAATAAATGTAAATGTTACTAAAATCAAGTTATTTAGATGTTTCTTATTTCCTAAACTGCACTGATCATTGTTCAATCATTTGTTATAATATTTAAAATTATAACACAACTTTTATTTTATAGGTACTAAGTAGAAATTCTGCTGTTCTGTTTTACTTGAAATAATTTGCCATTGCATTCAAAATTAAGAGAAAACAACACCAAAGCAAACATACAAAAAGCCACAATTAAAAAGATCACATATTACGTTTTCACTTATAAGTGGGAGCTAAACATTGGGTACATTTGGACATAAAGATGGAGAGCACAGATACCAGGAACTCCAAAAGTGGGGAAGGTGGGAGGGTAGTTAGAGTGGAAAAGTTACTTATGGACTACCACCTTCAATATTTGGGTGATGGGTACACTAGAAACCCAACCCTTACCATAGCATGCATGTAATACCCATGTAACAAACAAGCACATGTATCCTCTGAATAAAAAACTTAAAAAAAATTAAAAATCAAAAGACAAGTCCATTCAATTCTATGTATTTTCCATTTTGAGTTTTTCTGTGTCCTACGGGTTATTTCAAAATGTTTTACACTTTTCAAATTGTTTTACATTTGTGTACACATGGAGATTTTATTTCTTTTTGCTTTTGACTTCTGATTTAGTTGCATTGTAGACAGTAAATACATTCTATACAAAAATTCTTTAAAATTATTGAGACTTATTTAGTGGGACAGTAGATTCACTACTAGTGGATCCATTAATAGTAATGTAAATCCAAGGCTATAAACTGATCTACATTAAATATATACATCTACATTAAATCAGGCTTATTAATGGTTTTGTTCAAATTTAAAACCTGAAATCTTCCACCATGTTGCTGAATTTTTTCAAATCTCTTTTTATATATGCTGATAATTCATTTGTGTACAAGTTTAGAATATTTATGTTTTGATGAGGTAAACATTTTCATCTTTATACAATGATTATTCTCTCTGTCCCTAATGGTATTTTTCTGTCTTAAAGTCTATTTTGTCTGCTCTTCAAGCTCTCTCTGGTGTTTGCCTTATGTCTACACACACACATACACACGCACACATAGACAAATAAATTATTGATATGTATTATTTCTTTTTTTTTTTTTTTAATGTGGAATCTTGCTCTGTTGCCAGGCTGGAGTTCAGTGGCGCAATCTAGACTCACTGCAACCTCTGCCTCCAGGTTCAAGTGATTTTGTAGTCCAAACTTTCTTTGTTCTTAATTATTAGATGTGCCTTATAAAAGAAATGTACTACTAGGTAGTAAATTGTTATTGTTTTTCATATATCCCACTGGAACTATTTTAGGTAGAATTTTAAATATAGGTTATTACATTTTTCTATTTTTACACACAAAACAGCCTTCAAACCATACACACAGTTCTTGTCTTGCTTTTTTTCATTTAACACTGTACATTGGAGAGTTTTTTATAGCAGTGTCTTCTTACTGTTATTTACTATCTGCACTATATCCCTACTGAACCAGTGTCCTACTGATGTACATTCTTATTATTACCAATATTTTTCTATCCAAGACTTACCTTGGATATCATTTCATAATGTGAAAATCCATCCCTAGGATAGGTTTCCAGAAGTGCAACTTCTGAGACAAAATGTCTATGTAATTGGAATTTCTAAACGTCTTGCCAAGTTACCCTCTAAAAGATTGGACCAATTTAAACTCCGAAGAGTAATATGTGAAAATGTTCGAAGTCATTGAGAAGGCATTATCAAACTTTTAGATATTTATCAACCTGAAAGGTGAAAATGTAGTTTTAAATCTCATTTCTGTTAATATGATCATTAATAAGCTATTAAGAACACTTAATGAGTTTAGAGGCATCTGCGGGGACATCTGTAGGTCCTTTTCTGTTAACTGATCATTATCTTTTACCTTTTTTTTAATTTCAATGTTGGTCTTTTTCATACTCATTAAAAGCACTTTTTGTTTTAGACTAGCCCTTTGTCTATGAGTTGCAAACAATTTTCCCAGTTTTTTATTTATTTTGCCTTCACTTACATGTTTTATTTTGCCATGTAATTTTCTTTTATGTGGTCAAATGTATCACTTTTCCTTTATAATTTATAAATTACGAATTATAGTTCACTCTAAGTTTATAAATAAACATGGTTTCTATAATACTTCTAGTACTTTTATTATCTCACATTTGGTATGTAAATCTTTGGTCTATTTGAATTTTTTTCTGATAAGCAATGTGAAATGTTAGTCAAATGTCATTATATTAATTTTTAGAAGCCTATATAGCTGATTGAGCATATTTATTAACTGGTCCATAATTTGAACATTATTTTGAAATGCTGCTTTTATCATATACTAAACTCTTCTACATATTTAGGTCTGTTTCTGGCCATTATATTCTATACCATGGCTCTGTCTGTTTCATTACCACATTGTTTAATTATTGAGGCATTATAGTATGTATTAATACATAGTAGGTCTAGCTGCCCCTTTAACAATTTTAGAATCTATTGGCTATGTATAGATGAATATTTTCTACATAAAATTTAGGGTCAGCCTATGTATTCTTGGAGTCTGTCCTCACACTTCTCTTTGCATATGAGAAGATTATATTACATTCATAATTTAGGAAGAATTGACATATTTATGATGTTCAGCCTTGCTAGCTGAGAACACAGTGCTTTCTTTTGTTCAAGACATTATTGGTGTCTCTCAGTAATGTTCACTTTACTCATGAGAATTACATAATTCTCGTGAAGTTTATTCCTAGGAACTTAAATTTGTTAGTGCTATCATAAATGGGTTATTTTTCTCATTGTATTTTTCAATTTTGTGGGGGAATGGGGGATAGGAAAACTTAATTTATATACATTATGTTGTACCATGCCATTCACTAAATTTTCTTTTTATTTACAGGCATTTCCCCAGTGGATTTTCCTGGGATTTTTAGCCAAAACTACATCACGTACACATTATAAAATAATGTTTATCTCCTCTTTTCCAATTTCTATACATTTAAATTCTTCTGTCTAATTGCATTGGCCAGTACCACCAATAGAATGCTAAATAATTATGGTGAACATAGGCATCCTTTTTTGTTTCTAACTTCGGTGGGTCTTGCATTTCCAAATTAGGCATGATGATGATTTGGGGGTCAGATAGATATATTTTATCATGTGGAGAAAAATCTCCATGTATTCTTTAATTGAATATCTTTATCAAAAACTGAATAAATTTGTCAACATTTCAGCATCTATGAAAGAAATCACAAGATTTTTTTCTTAGATGCATTAATAGGATGAATTTATATTAATAGATTTACTGATATTGAATCACCCTTCCCTTAATAAAAGAAACATGAAATGTATATTCTCTTCATTTTCTGCTGGATATTTGTTAATATTTTATTTAGAGTTTTTACATCAATATACTTCTATTTTTAATTGAAAAACTTTCAGGTTTTAAATTACATATTATAATCACATTATAAAAAGGATTTGAAAATTTTCTCCACTACTATATGTTTAGAAAGAATACAAAAGCCCATGCCTATGTCCTGAATGGTACTACCTAGATTTTCTTCTAGGG
>NW_012119833.1:579078-584115 GCF_000951035.1 Colobus angolensis palliatus | reverse complement strand
GTTATGCACATGTACCCTAGAACTTAAAGTATAATAAAAAAAATAAAAATAAAAAAAAAATAAAAAAAAAAAAAGAAAGAATACAAAAGCATAGCACATATTAAATACCTATCTCTCTATCTATCTATCTATCTGTCTGTCTATCTATTTATTTATTTTGAGACAGAGTCTCTCACTGTTGCACAGGCTGGAGTGCAATGGCACAGTCTCGGCTCACTGCAACCTCTGCCGCCCGGATTCAAGCAATTCTCTTGGCCTCTCGAGTAGCTTGGATTACAGACACTTGCCACGATGTCTGGCTAATTTTTGTATTTTTAGTGGAGACAGGGTTTCACCATGTTGTCCAGGCTGGTCTTAAACACCTGACCTCAGGTGATCCACCCAACTTGGCCTCCCAAAGTCCTGGGGTTATAGTCATGAGCTACTGCACCCAACCATATTAAATTGTTTCTGTAAAATCATTTACATTAGGTTCATTTTCTGCAAATAGTTATTTTACTCATTTTTTATTGATTCTCTGGAAATCATTCAACTTACATTTGTAAACCTTTTTCACCAGTATTATTAAACTATATATTTTAAAAGTCTATACATACTGGTTTTCAAAAGGATTTGCATAAAATTGAGAAAAGAAGTCTTTAGATAGTTTCCATATTCGTTGATTCTATAGTCTTTGTTTTTTTTTTTTTTTTTTTTGAGACGGAGACTGGCTCTGTCACCCAGGCTGGAGTGCAGTGGCAGGATCTTGGCTCACTACAACTTCCGCTTCCTGAGTTCAAGCAATTCTCCTGCCTCAGCCTCCTGAGTAGCTGGGACTACAGGCATGCACCACCACACTCTGCTAATTTTTTATTTTTAGTGGAGACTGGGCAACCTATATTTCTTCTTTTTGAAGCAGCTACCTTGTCTGGGGTAAATACCCGGGGTTCATCGTCTCACGCCAGGAAAATTTAGGATAGGAACACACACGAGGAGTTTAGGAGTGGAGGTTTAATAGGCAAAAGAAAGAAAAAGAGAAAGGAAAACAGCTCTCTTTCTGGTGAGAGAAAGGGGACTTTGAGAGCAAAAAAACTGGCAGGGGCAGATGTGTCAAATTTTATAGTCAGGCTTGAGGAGGCAGTGTCTGATTTACATAGCGCTCACAGATCCTTTCTATCAAGTTTGACGTTCACATAGCTCGCAGAGCAGGCTGGCGGCGCCACCCTAATCCTATGCAAATGAACTTTCCCCTTGGTCAGTGCCATCCTGTCTGCTCCTTAATGTACAGGTGGCTGGCAGAGAAGGGAGGATAGAGCTGCCATTTTGAACATGATTGGCACAACTGCCAACACCTGTGTCTGCAGCGCGAACTCCCCCCTGTTTTGGTTTTGGTTTTGTTTTTTTTTTTTTTTACAGGCTGCTCCTTGATAGAAAGGAAAGTGATTTGGGGCTGCTTTTCATTAAAAGGTAAACCTTACCAAGGACTTCCATATCCTCGCTATCTGCCTAAGTAATTTCTTCTTAACTCCTGTATCATTTTCATGTACTTTCTTATCTTGTATATATGTGCTTTCTTCACTTCCACTCCTTTTTTATTGATTAGTTTGTGGATCATTTATTTTATCAGTTTGGTCAAAGACTTGACTTTTGATTTGAGGACTAAATTCTGATTTTTTTTTATCTTGCCCAGATTCCTAAGGTGTCTGGGGTCATACCCTACAAACCATAAATTCTCATCAGATGAGTTTTTATTTAACCATATATATCGTGACTTACTTCCCAAACTGACTCTGGTATAACATTACGACACAAGGAAGAAAATCAACATATTTTACCCAAAAGCATGTTTCTTTGCCATATGGTGAAATGCCCCTGCAAAGCTGTTCTTTGTGGGAGAAAGTTTGCATCTGTAAAGAATCTCTATTAACATAGTTAGATCTTTTTCTTCCATACCCTCCCAGTTCTAAAGAGATTAAGAGTCTAGCACCTTTTAAAAATCTGAATAGGAAATACTCATCATCTATTGTCTCTAAGGGCAACCACTAAAAGAATTCAAAAGAATCCTGGTCTCCACAGTCTTTTATCTTAACCTGAACATTTCTTTTCTCTCCATTCCAGTTCTTCAGACAAACTCAACCAATTGTCAACCAGAAAATGTTTAAATTTACCTACAGCCTGGGAGTGCCCCGCCCCACTGCTTTGAGTTGTCACGCCTTTCTGAACTACATTTCCAACCAATGTATTTCTTAAATGTATTTGATTGATGTCCCATGCCTCCCTAAAATATATAAAACCAAGCTGCACCCTGACCACCTTGGGCACATTGTTCTCAGGACCTCCTGAGGGCTGTGTCATGGGCCATGGTCACTCATATTTGGCTCAGAATAAATCTCTTCAAATATTTTAGAGTTTGACTGTTTTTGTTGATAAATTTATTTATTCCTTCTTTCCTAATTAACTTATACATTTATTTTTAAAATTTGCTTTTTTATTTGTTTACTTTTATCAATTTTATTTAGATGACTATTTTATTTCATTTTTTATTGATGCAGACACTTAAAATTATTAATTTGTCTTTGAGCATCTCTTTAACTGCAATAAACAGGGTATAGATCTTAGTTTTCAACTTATAACAAAATTCTTTTTTTAAAAAATACATGATTTTGGCC
The DNA here is from genome assembly GCF_000951035.1 of Colobus angolensis palliatus. Classification (NCBI taxonomy): domain Eukaryota; kingdom Metazoa; phylum Chordata; class Mammalia; order Primates; family Cercopithecidae; genus Colobus; species Colobus angolensis. Next base: position 581,467 of record NW_012119833.1, on the reverse strand, counting down.
AGGTACAGTGGCTCATGCCTGTAATCCCAGCACTTTGGGAGGCCGAGGTGGGTGGATCACAAGGTCAGGAGATCAAGACCATCCTGGCTAACACGGTGAAACCCTGCCTCTACTAAAAACTTCAAAAGATTAGCCGGGCGCAGTGATGGGCGCCTGTAGTCCCAGCTACTCAGGAAGCTGAGGCAGGAGAATGGCGTGAACCCGGGAGGCAGAGCTTGCAGTGAGCCGAGATCGCGCCACTGTACTCCAGCCTGGGAGACAAGAGTTAGACTCCCTCTCCAAAAGAAAAAAAAAAGTACATGATTTTTACATGTAAATTAAAAAATAATTAAAATAAAAGTTTCAGAATCTTTCCTTTTATTATTATGCATCATAGACTTGCCTTATTCTTTTCTATATCTACCTAATATTCCATTCTCCAATTAGTTGACAGTAATTTTTATTTTCATAGGTTTTTTTTTACAACTATGAACATTGCTGCAATAAACATCTTTCAATATATTCAATATACATGAGAGATTTGTTTATCAATTGGTGTTTTTATTTCTATGCATTAGAGTTCAAGGAGTAGGATTTCTGAGTTGAATAGTATGTGTAATTACAGTTTTAATAAATATTGCCAAATTGCTTTCTAAAAAGACTATTCCTAGCCGGGCATGGTGGCTCATGCTTGTAATACCAGCACTTTGGGAGACCGAGGTGGGTGGATCACCTGAGGTCAGGAGTTCAAGACAAGCCTGGTCAACATGGTGAAACCCTGTCTCTACAAAAATTAGCCAGGTGTGGTGGCATGCACCTGTAATCTCAGCTAGTCATGAAGCTGAGGCCAGAGAATTACTTGAACCCAGACGGCAGAGGTTGCAGTGAGCCGAGATCATGCCTCTGTGCTCCAGCCTTGAGACTCAGTCTTAAGAAAAGAAAAAAAAAGATTATTCCTGATATCCTTATCATATATTAATGTCTTTTGGATCTGTAATGATGTCTTCTTTTTCATTCCTCATATTGGTATTTGATAATTTTGTTCTCTTTATTTCTTTATCAGTTTTGCTAGTTTATTGGTTATATTCATCTTTTCAGAAAATACTTTTTGGCTGTGGCAATTTTCTCTCTTGTACAATTGGTTTTTATATTATGGAACTTTACTTTTTTTTTTTTCTTCAATTTTTAAGTTTAGTGGTACATGTGCAGGATGTGCAGATTTGTTACATGGGTAAACATGTGCTGTGGTGATTTGCTCCATCATCTAAGTAGTAAGCCCAGCATCCATTAGCTATTCTTCCTACTGCTCTCCCTTTCTGTGCACCCCTCCTCTGACAGGCCCCAGTGTGTGTTATCCATGTGTTCTCATCATTCAGCTCCCATTTATAAGTGAGAACATGCGGTGTTTGGTTTTCTGTTCCTGTGTTAGTTTGGTCAAGATAATGACTTCCAACTCCATTCATGCCCTAAAATTATTTCATTTTAAATTGTGTTCCCTCTTTGACATAAGGGTTGCTTAAAAGGTTTTTTTGGTCGTTGTTGTTGTTTTGTATTTTTAGTTCCACCTGGACTCATATTTTTATTTCTTAGTTTTGTGATTAAATGTTAATTTTAGTTAATGGAAAACAGAGAATAGCATCTGTGTATTCCTACTTTTTAGATTCATCAAAATTTTCTTTGTGCCCTAATATATGTTCAGATTTTATGAGTGTCCTATGCTAACTTAATAAAATGTATGTATTTTCAATTTTCTGAGTTAAAAATTAAGTTTCCATCAATTAGATATGACTGATTAAATGTTATTAAACCTTTAGTGCTTGTTATTTTTTTCCACTTTTTTAAGCATTGACCAAGAGAAATAAATTAAAGTTGCTGCAACTAGTCTGTTTATAATTCTTCCTTCTTATGTTTCCTGAAATTTTGATTTATGAATCTTGATGCTATGTTACTTGGTGCAAACATACTCAAAAGTGTTAGGTCTTCATTTTGAACAGAATGTTAACATCATTATGTGTCCTTTTTTTGCAATTTAATGCTTTTTGGACTACACTCCACTTTTTCTGCTATTAACATTCTTTAAATTTTTATTTATTTTTCTAAAGCTTTGTCTTATGAGTATCTGCTATAAAAAGCAGCAGAGTTTTCTTTTTGAAACAATTTGGAACACCCCCACATTTTTTAAAGTTACTGTTTCAATCATGATTTGATCAGAAAAATTAAAATCATTCTATGCATTTTAATTAGAGAGAATTAAATGTTTATACAACCACTGGAACCATTAGAAAAGACATTGTCAGCAAGCTGTCTTAAGAAAATCTGGACTTTTTTTGGTGGGCAGGCTATTAATTGTTGCCTCAATTTCAGAGCCTGCTATTGGTCTATTCAGGGATTCAACTTCTTCCTGGTTTAG
>NW_012119833.1:567167-576007 GCF_000951035.1 Colobus angolensis palliatus | reverse complement strand
ACCCTAGAACTTAAAGTATAATAAAAAAAAAAGAAAAAAAAAAAAGAAAATCTGGAAGCGCCTATATCGCAATCAATGATTTCAGCTGCCTGCAGCACCAAAGTGGGTGATTCTTAGGAGAAATCCCAAAGAGAAATGAACACCAATTTTCTCAGTTGCCTACACACAGAAGGTGTAAGCTCAGTTGATTTCTCACAGCACGTGTTTCTCAGGAAGGCCCAGAAACTACCCCTGATGACCTGATTTGACCTGCTCAAGGTTTGGCAAATGTCTTACTAGGACATCTAGTCAGTAAGTTTTAGTTAGTGTGATATAATCTATGTATTGGGCCAGCAGATTCTCCTGTGGGATAGCAAGCTGATCAAAGAAAGTGAAAATATGGTTCCGTTGTCTTCAGGCTGCTTTTATTTCTGTCAAGAAATTTGTTGTCATATCCTTCGTAGGTTATTTCACTTTACACTTTGCCTACCTTTTAAATTCTTCTCTTTATCGAAATCTATTGTTCTACAGTTTCAACATGATGTACCTTGGCACAGATTTCTTTTGTTTCATCCTGCTTAGGGTACATTAGAATTTCTGAATCACAGTAACATTCTCAACATTTACCTCAGAACAAGTAGGTCTTTGCAATAAAAAAAAATTACGTTAAGTTCAGGGGTATATGTGCAGGTTTGTTACATAGGTAAACTTGTGTCATGGGGGTTTGTTGTACAGATTATTTCATCACACAGGTATTAAGCCTAGTACCCATTACTTACTTTTCCTGATTCTCTCTGTCCTCCCGCTCTCCACCATCCAATAGGCTGCAGTGTGAGTTATTTCCCTCTGTGTGTCCATATATTCTCATCATTTAGCTCCCACTTACAAGTGAGAACATGTGGTATTTGGTTTTCTGTTCCTGTGTTAGTTTTCTAAGAATAATGGTTTCCAGCTCCATCCGTGTCCCTCCGAAGGACATGATCACATTCTTTTTATAGCTGCGTGGTATTCTGTGGTATATATGTACCACATTTTCAGTTTTTTTCTGTGTTCACTATTTCAAACTCTGGATTCAGCTCACTATTTTTTTCAGAGAGAGGGAGGAAATATACATTTCTCTTTAGTTCTTGAGAAACCAAAACATAACACAAAGTTTATTATATCCATCATCTAGTTAGTTATAGTTTATTGAGAGGCCTTCAGAGTGTTGTCAATTGAAAATATTTAGCTCAGACTATCTACCATAAATTCCATGTCTGAAATAACTATATTTGTTAAAATAATATTAGGGTTCTTAATTATTTAAAACATCATCAAAACACTTGATATTTTTAAAATGGAAAGTCTGTAACTACACTCATAATAAATGCATAATTTATAGACATTAAAAGCACTGTCTTCCTTTAATCACTATCCCAAAGTTAAATTCTGATTCTTCCTGTTTTGCTCCTCAATGCTGGAAACATTCTGAAGCATTTACCCTGTTCAAGAGTTATAAATTCTAAATTTCATGCTCTTTTCCTGAATTATGTATATATGAATATATATAAGTATATATAATGATGCTAAATAATTTACTATGAATATATATTAATAGTAATATATACACTACTCATAGTATATATATATATATACACACACACACATATAATATCTTATATATATTATTTAGCTTCATTCATGAGTAATTTGATGCTTCCTCTTTTAACGTTTTATACCAAGAGGTGATGCAATGAAACATGGTCTTGAGAGTCAAAGAAAAAAAAAAAGAAAAGACCAACTCAGTGTATTGATAGCTTTAGAAAATCTAAATGAAATGGTGCATTTGCCAGCATTAACATTACTGTAATGAGAGCTTCACTTCTGGACTGGCCCATATCCACAGGAGTAAGAAGTTTTGGAAAAGAGTCACTGCAATTCTTTCTGCCAATCTTCTTAAACATTATCAAAAAGATACTGTATCATTGCTTTCTTTTTGAAAGTAATGTATACCCTATTTTAGTTACAGGCTTATCCTCTGTCAAATCAATCATTTATTGATTTTATATATATGCAATTATGTATGTATACAATCTAGAATTTCAATTACCCATTTCATTCCAGATGCTAAATTCTTCTTATATCATATTTACCTACTCATTATTTTCATAAAGATGGCAAATATAAATGTTATTGATTACCATTTTCCACATGGAAAACATGAAGCAGGGAGTGATCAATTGTCATTATGCCAGGTTAAGAACCTAAGGCTCTCTTTAATTTTACCCAAGAGTTTGTTTTCTAAAACCTCTTAAAATATAATCAACACAGAGAAGCCTAGATAGTCTAAAGGCTATCATTATCCATCTCGCCTCTAAAAAATTAAAGGTTCCTATCACAGCCTTAGTTTTATAAACTCATTTTGATAATGTCAGGCTGAATTTTTTCTGGATATTTCTAAAGGATTTTTGCCAGTTTCATAGCCAAGAGAATGAATGAGTGAAGAGAAAAAAAATATATACTCAAATTTCTTCTTTACGACAAGCATCTAAGCAATGGTTGTAAACTTAATGCAGTGAGCCATCATTCCCGCAAGTCCTTTTTGTCCATTTGTTTCAGCTGGGCTTCACCTCAGGTGCCATACTGCTCTTTGGTCCTTCCTTTGCTCCTCTTCTGCAGAAAGCAGAATTCTCTTCACTGCAATCCACAACCTATCCACACATCCCCTATTCAGTCTCTGCCCTAGATTCTACTCCATGAGTTTAAGTCCTGTCTTATTTTACTCTCACAAAGTTTCATGTGGTTCTTCTTGTTATTATTAATTATTATTACTACTGTTTCCATTTTATATACAAGGAAATTGAAGCTCAGGGAGATAAAGTCACTTGGCCTAAGCCACTCAGCTTGTAAGTAAAAGAGACAGAGTTTGAAACAGATTTGTTTGAGTTCAGAGGCTCACTTCTTAACCCCTAGGTCATTGTATTAGCCTTTTATCACGCTACTGGATAAAGACATACCAGAGACTGGGTAATTTATAAAGAAAAAGAGGTTTAATGGACTCATGTAGCTGAAAAGACCTCACAATCATGATGGAAGATTCCACATGGCTGAAAAGGCCTCACAATCATGATGGAAGGTGAACAGCACATCTTACATGGTAGCAGACAAGACAGAATGAGAGTCAAGCAAAAGAGGAAACCCCTTATTGTTGTACCTGAGTGAGTTAGGGAAACGCCACACTTTGAGACGAATTTAAGAGTCATTTATTAGCCAGCGACCAAGACAGCTAATGCTCAAAATTCTCTCGGCCCTGAGGAAGGGGCTTGATTTTCCTTTATATTTGGGATTAGGAAGGGGAGGGGGAGATCAGTTGCACAATTTTACAGAAGTAAAAACATATAAAAAAATTAAAAAGACAAATGGCTACAGAGAAACAAAGAGTTCCAGGTGCAGGGTCTCTAAATCTTTCATAAGATGTTATATATGTGGGCTGTGCTAGACACAAACTGAAGGCTTTATGGTGTTATCTCTTGAGAAAAATCCTGGGAACTTCTTACATTGCTTACTTCAGTAGCTTATCAGTTAATTGGACTCTTTGATATGTTGAGAGTCTGCTTAAACAAGTTAACTCCTTGAGGAAGGGGGTGGGTAAGGAGTCCTTGAAGCCTTGCAAATGATGGAGCCAAATGGAGTTTGTCTAGCTTTCTCAGCTAAGGGAGAGCTTATTCATGTGGAAACAAGGCTAGGTGATTAGGGGAGAAAGGGAGAGTCTAAAAACAAAGTTAGTGAAAATCAAGGTTAGGTATTACATTATAAAACCATCAGATCTCATGAGACTTATTCACTACCATGAGAACAGCATAGGGAAACCATCCCCATGATTCAGTTATCTCCCACCAGGTCCCTCCCACAACAGGTGGGAATTATAGGAGCTACAATTCAAGATGAGATTTGGGTGGGGACACAGCCAAACCATATTAGCCACACACATTTTCATCTTTGCCTGATGTCTGTGGATAAAGCTGGAAAGCTATTCAGGGAAACATCATCCAATGTCCCACCTGTAGTTCTCCAAAACCCCTGCTCGTCCTGAGGCAGGGCTGACTTTTGTCTGACTCTGGTTGAGTTCCTAGGGAATCTTTCCCCACAGGGCCTATGTTTTCTCCTCCCAGGAATATTTTGTCTCTGGTGCATGTGAATGTGTATGGGTTGCTGTTGTGCCCATACCTGTCTAACTGCTGTTTGCTTGTTCTTCATGGGATAAAATTAGGCCAATGTCTTGCCATTAAACTTTCTCTGAAAGACTTAGAAAGTCTCAGGCAGAAGGTTCCTGCAGGAAAGGCACTTAAAAAGATTACAGGACCTCAAATAACTCAATAAATTAAACACCCTTGCATATAAATGCAACTCTGGCTTTTATATGATATATTGCTAACAGACTAGAAGATTCTTTGGGGCAAGATCTGGGTCTAATTGTTGAATGTTCCTTATATATTCTATGCATCAAAATGATACAGGAGGGGGACAGGGAAATGCTGGGTAAAGAGAGGTGGGGTCCCAGGTGAGGGGTCCACCCTCGGGCCTGTGCCCACGGACCTAGGTGAGGACAGGCACTCCTGTTTTCATGACCAAATGTTGCATTTTCCAAGATCAGCGTGGCCCACCACACCCCCAATACTGTGCCTATAAAACCCTGAGATCCTAGCAGGCACAGACACAAGCAGCTGCACATCGAGAAGAACAGATGGGCAGAAGAACACAGCAGCAGAACACACCAGCACAAACCAGCAGACACCAGCAGGCCATCTACGGCAGGGCTATGCGGAGTACAGCCGAGGGCAGTCAGAGAAGAGCTCCACTGCTGGGTGGCCTGACTCCAGGGGAAGACCTCTTTCCCACTCCATCCAGCTTCTGGCTTCCTCATCCACCTCCCTGAGAGCTATCACTACTCAAAAAAACCTTGCACCTATCCTCCAAGCCCATGAGTGATTCGATTTTTCTGGTACACTAAGGCAAGAACCTGAGGATACAGAAAGCCCTCTGTCCTTGCAATAAGGCGGAGGGTCTAATTGAGCTGATTAACACAAGCTGCCTGAGGACAGCTAAGCTGAAAGAGCGAGCTGCAGTGTAATGCGTGATGCCCACTGGGGCTTCAGGAGCTGTAAACACTCAACCCTAGATGCTGCCCTGGGGTTGCCCCACCCGTAACCTTGTCTTATTCTCTGTTCCACAAACTGGGGCCCAGGAGTGAGACTGGTCTGAGAGATTTGTACAATGTATTTTTTTATCCATGAATAAATGCTCAACAGAAAAAAATTTAGCAACTTTCAAATCAAAATCCAGATTTTAGACACTTCTTGCAATGTCAAGAGAGGAAGCAGCACTGGACTCCTGTGTCTGCCTAACAGCCATAGGCTGGAGTGAAAAGCAACTGTCTCTTGCAAGGGGTATGAGCTTCCCGTGTCTCTACCGCTTCTTGTGAAATTGCAAGCACTGAGGCCAAAACTCATTGCTGGTAACTTTAACACACTATTGTTTTTCTTCTAGCAGAGTTAAAAGGCCAGTAAAACAATTCATAGTATCATTTCTCTATCCAAAGTGGGGAAATCAAAGACTGTGTGTTTCAAGAAAAATTGATGTGAACATATTTTTTTGCAAAGATGAAGACTATTCCTATGAGTTTTATATAAAGAATGTTTGTGATCAAAGAAAAAACCTAAGATACCCTGAAAAATAATTTATGGTAAAAGTTATAAAAATATGTTGAAGACATGCTTATTTAAAAACAATAAAAAATGAACAATATTTAAAGTATTTTGTTTTTCAAAGTGATGTTGCTGTGAAACACAATTATGATGTGTGAGGGCAATTTTGTTTTTCATCTTGACACCCTGGTCTAGAGGATTGGATTTCATTAGCCCGTTTGGAATGTTTCATTTATAATTTAATTTTATTACAATAATAATTCTGTTATATGAAATTAACATTTTTGGAGCTACAGTGTGTGATACAAAGATGTATAAAATATACCCTCTGCCCTCAAGCAACTCTCTAGATGTTGACTCATTCATTATTTCAGAAAACATTTATTGAGTCCCCCTGAGGGTCAAACACTGGGTTGAACGGGTGATGCCAAGATGAATTATAGAGTTTCATCTCCTAAGAAGATTATAGTCAAATTGGAGAGGCTTATAAGTAAGCAAGTACAGTATAGTGTGGCAGTGGGTGGGCTCAGGGCACAGTGGGATCTTACAGTGGAAAGAGTGAAGAAGCAGGGGCAGGGCGTGGGAAGACAATGAGAAACAGAGCCAGAGTTAATTCTCCGTGGGGTAACATGTTGTCCTGCACATTTTGTAAGCAGAGGCACAGAGTGTCTTTTACTCTGGAAACTCTTTTAAGGATGCCTGTACGACAAATAGCCTTGGAAGATAAAGATGTCTCTCTGTAGAGCAAAGGGTGGGCATGCTTACCATCCTCTATAGTAAAGGTAATGTCTCCCTCTGGAGACTGTCCATCATAAGATTTGAGTTCCTTAAGCTCAGGATTCTTCTCCTGTATTACAACCCATTGAGTATGCAGGTGTCATCTGGGCCTGTCCACATTGCCCTCATAGGGTGTGAAGGCAAGGGGAACTGATGTAAATATGTTGATCCTTCTGCTGCTCCCCTTGCCATGAATAACAATGTTCTTTGTCTCTGATCCAGGAGTCCCACTTCTGCTAGCATCCATGAAACTGTAGCAGACTAATTTCTTAACTTATAAGCTGAGTACAATCTCAGACTCTTCACAGTTCTTTGTGTAGTCTGTTGGCAGAATTTTGTCCTGTTTATCCAAATCTTGTGTATCTAGGTTGGGGGAGGGATGTATTTATTTATTGGAGTTAAAAAACAAAATAGATTGTGAAAAGATGTTTTGAGAAAATAGAGTCAAAGACCCTTCCTGTCATTGCTCACATTTCTGTGCGGGTGAAATACAGGAAACATAGACATCAAAGACAGTCTGGAGGGAAATAGAAGGAAAGTTTTCACAAAACAGCAGCATGTGATCCAAGATAGTTGTGGTGCATTGGAGACATAATTATTACTGCTCACCATCTAGAGACTGGGTCATGAAATAGGAACTTCAAGCTTTTTCTAATTTAACTTTTTGGTTTTACCAGTTAGTGGCAGTACGTTAGCTGCCTGATTCCAATAGTCCTACCTTGCACGTTCCTCCACATCTTCATCCCTCTTCCAGCTCCAGCCAGACAGCGCCAGCTCCTGATCTGTGACCTCTGAATGGTGCTGTGCAAGGTCACTTCTCTGTCATGCTTACTTCTGAACCTTGGTGAATTCTTTCTGCTCATTATGTCATTATAACTGGGGGGTTTCCTTTTCAGTGCCTGTTTATGGTTGAACTTGTTAGCATGCTTGAACCTGTTAAAGAACCAAAAATAGCTACACCTCTAAAGAAATTACATTCTGAGGCTGGTTTAGGTTTTATGTAACTGCTCTCTCTTCCTTGAATGTGTCTATTTCTGCCTCAAACTTTTCCTGTTCATAAAAAGCATAGCTATTTTGATTAGATTTGCATTTGTTCTGTCATGCAGAAGCACACTGACATCCCTCAGGGGCAATGCTGGATTTACAGTCAAATGAGCACGTTCTTCTCCCTCTCCCTAGCATTTCATCTCTGTAAGAAAGTGACCACCCACTAGAATGGTAGCATTGTTAGAACAGCCACACATATCACAGAGATGTTTTAAAACAGGCAAATTAAAACAAGTCAGGAGAAGGTGGCTAATCCAATTAATTAGGAAGAGAGAACTTCCAGTAGAAGACAAAGTGGGAGACTCACCATGAGGCTTAGTGTAGCCATGCACTGCAAAACATAGATGTGCAACTGCCTATGTTTTTCACAGCCATCCTGCTTCTCCTCAGACATGCACCACTCAATCAGTATCCTATAAAACAGGTTTTTTTTTGTCTGTGCTTTTTCAGGTGAATGTGTGGGTATGGGGGTTGAGGTGGAGGTGGAGAAGAGGATTTATTAAAGAAGAAAGACCAGAGGGGTGAGAGGGTAGAATTTATTAGAAATGGCACAAGTAAACAAAGTTTTTGGGAAGAGTTTATGTTTGACTGAAAGTAACAGTGAAAGAGGGAGTGGAGATTATATATCAGATACCAGGCTGGGTTTGGAAGATCAGTCCAGGCAGGGTGATGCCAGATGTCATGCTTTCTATGAGAGTCTTTTTAAAATATCTATTTTTAAAACTTTAAAAAATCTTTTTAAAAACTATATTTTTGCAGATATTGGCATTGTTCTACTCTGGAGGGACTTTAAAAGTCCACTCAACTACAGTTCTTTCTTCATTTTTTTTCTCTCTCTGCTTGCTAAATTAACACCAAGCTCACAGACCCAGATTATCTTTGCATAAAGGAAGGCAGCACTTGTGTACTCTGTGAGATGGTAGTTTATCAGCCCAGTTGAAATGCAGTCTTTTAGGATTTATGCTGCTTTCCTCAAGCTCTATGCTAATCATCCTGTTATCATCTCTGTCAGATTTGTTGATGATAATCAGATCTCCATCAAAGGTAAGCATATCTGAACACAAGTAGCTAAGCTTACATCCAATGATGAGTTCTTTCATTTGCAAACAGCTAAACTTAATAAAGTTTTAAACTATGAGTCACCTTTTATTAAGGATAAAAGCCACCTGTCACTTTCCATCTGTGTATTTGCCTATTTTGATGCAAGAACAATTGATACACTCTATTTAGTTTCATAAACAAGAAAATGCAAGTCAGAGCAAGATGGCCGAATAGGAACAGCTGCAGTCTCCAACTCCCAGCGCGAAGGACACAGAAGACCTGTGATTTCTGCATTTTGAACTGAGGTACTGG
>NW_012119833.1:550661-561957 GCF_000951035.1 Colobus angolensis palliatus | reverse complement strand
ACACCAACATTGCACAAGTATACATATGTAACAAACCTGCACGTTATGCACATGTACCCTAGAACTTAAAGTATAATAAAAAATAAAAAAATTAAAAATATAAAAGAAAAATAAAGAAAATGCAAGTCAAATACTTCCGGTGATTTGTTTACTGGTCAATGATACAGCCAGAATCAGATTCAAGTACTCAGCGAAATGTCTATATGGGGAGTCATTAAGAACTTAAAAATATTTAGGTTGGTGCAAAAGTAATTGCAGTTTCTGCCATTCAAAGTAAAGGCAAAACCACCATCATTTTGCACCAAGCTAACGTCTTTCCCTCGATGTTCACTCACAGGCTTTGGTATGAACACTAATTTTGAATTTGTGACAAAAGTAATCTAGGTAAAGACAGAATTTAGACAGTAATGTATCAAGCTTGAGAAATTGTTTTCCCTTTTTTTCTAGGAAGAGCGATTTGGAAAGAAACACTTTGATAGACAAATAAAGGGAAAGAATGGGATCCTGCAGTCTGCTCAGGCTTTAAAGGATGACTTCTATATATTGTGCATTAGGCAAAGAGAAGACTTTGTTACCCTCCTTGGGAAGAAAAAAAGAGGAAAGGGAGAAAAAAAGAGGGAGAGACTTTAGCCATTGACATGGTAAATGGCTGTGCTTTGAAAAAAAATGTGATTATTTCCTATGACTCTCCCTGTTTGGTCACTGTAGCCAAACTCAAAATACTTTGTGGGGATAGAATTTTGTTGAAACCAGGGAGCTGTTTAAATCTTTTGTCCAGGCTGATTGATCAACAGTGAAAGTTGCTACTCTCATTGAGCATACATTTAAGAGAGGATAGAGATAAATAAATTAACAAATATATAAACAATACAATTTAATAGAGTGATAAAAGTTTCAAAGAAAGAAACACTTGGATAATGAAAGACAGTTGACTAGTGTTGGGCTGGCTAGAGACGGTGAGGAAAAGACTCTTTAAGGAGGTGACATTTATGCAGAGGCAAGCAGATACCCCTCCTTCTTCCAAAATAATGCATATTCAAATGTTTTATTAGTTGATTGTAGAGAATAAAAGACAGTTTTGATGTGCAAGGAGCTCAAGAACTAAGAGGAGAAACAAAATACAACAAAATGAAAGGTATTTAACATAGTTCTAGTTCTACAAACTCATTCAGAAATATCGCTTCAACATTAATCCAGCTGGAATTAATCTCTATGAGAATTGGAAGCATGACTGGCTAGCTTTATGTTAACATCTCTCCGGACAAAAGAGAGTGTGTTGGTTATGTCTCTTGGTTGCAAACTTCAGAGTCCAACTCAAGCTTGCTTAATTGAAATGGGGAATTATTGAGGGAACTTAGAGGGGCTGTCAGAAGTGATGGAAAAAATGGACGACAAATCTCGGAAAACAGGAAACAAGACAGTTCCTAAGACTATGCAGCAGTAAACATCTGACCAAGATGCCACCAGGTCATCATTTCTCTAAGCCACAATTGCTTCTGGGGACACTGCCTCCATGAATGAATGAATCTCAGCCTGGCAGAGTCACTCATAGACTGTCTCACATCAATCAAACAAATTCTGACAGTCCTGTGCACTTTGGACACTCCCACAAGCTTCAAAGTCTGAGGCAGGTATGTCCCATCAGTCAAGCTAAAAGACAGTTCATTTTCCAGGTCTCAGCGGGGAGGGAGAGGGCAAGCCTGGCTGGTTTCCTTTGGTTTCAACAAAGAAATGAAACTCCCTATTCTACTAAGACTCCCACAAGGGAATTCCCTTGAAACAGGAAAGAGAATTGAAGTTTGGGTAGGAAAAATATCAAATATTCCAAAATATGTTACTATGGTTGCTCCCTAGCTGCATTTACATCTTTATCCCCATACTAACATTTTAAAATAAAGAGCTCTTGTCTAATGTGACTATTATTTGTATTGTCAAAAATTGCAGCCACCCAATTCTAGTACTAGAATCCCTTCCATCTTTAGACCTGTCCCAACCTCACTTCCACAGTTTCTAACATAGAGCCACTCTGTGCTACCAGGTCTCCCTAGGCCAACAGCATTATCATCACCTGGGAACTGGTTAGAAATGGAAATTCTCCAACCACAACCCATCCCTAATGCATTGCAACCTTTACACATAGGGCTCAGACATCTGAATTTTAAGAAGCTCACTGGATGATTCCACGTTTTATTATGGAAGGATCTTGGTCTCTGTTGGTCCATTTTTGTGTAACTAGTAGTCTTCTGTTAGTTTTTTTCCACTGGACATGGTAGGATTAGTACCCCAGGGGCTTTCTCAGTTCCATAAATCCTCCTTCCATTCCCCTTGGTGAAACAGTCATCTTTGGCCACCTAATAAGTTTAATTCTTATTTTATTTAAGATTAAAATTTTATCATTCATTCTTTCTTTTCCCCCCCCCATTGCATGAGTTTCATAATGACTATCAGCCATTTGTGTTGGACACTTTGATGCACTGTCCCAATCTCCCTTCTGGAATAAAAAACCCAAAAATCTAGCTGCTTTGGGGATTGCCTCCATTAAAGAGAGTCATCTCACTGGACTTCTCACCCCCTTCCAGGGTGGTCCACATCCAGTAACTGATTGCTTCACAGGTGTAAAGGACCGACCCTCTCCTTACCCAGTTTAGGACAATGTTGAAGGATCAACAGAGCTTAGCTACCTATAGGGCCAGCTGAGGCTTCTTTTGAAGCTACAACACAGTGTGACTTTCCCCTCTGCCAGATCCTGCTTCCTATTCTTTCCCTTTCACAGGTGTGGCTTTCCAGAACACTCCCTGATAAACCTGTATGCTAAGCCCCATCTCATATTCTGCTTCCTGGGGAACCCACCTGTAAAGCCATTTCATTCCAAATCTAAGGAATAATTGTTGTGTTCACTGGGAGAAACAATTCTTCATTGAATATTAACACTCCAAAACTCCAGAAATCCAAAGTTGCAGGAATAAGACACAAACATTTTGTGAGTGGATCATTGTTTTCTGAACACATGTATTCTGACCTGAAACTAACTACTTCATACTTTGCTGGTTCAGAGCATCTAACATATCTAGCAGTTCTGCACCACCATCTCTCATGACATTGTCTTCAAGCTGGCATCATAAGAAAAATGGCAATCTTTCTTTCTCTCATTTTGTTAGGGCCAGTTGTTTCTGGATACAGAATCAAACAATTGACTGACTTTGTTGATGTCCTAATGGAAAGCAGGACATTGTTTCTCATCAAGATTTATATTAAGAGGGATTATTTCCAAATGGAAAAGTTGTTTGAATGCTACACAGCTAAAATATTGACATAGGGCTATGGAGACTTCAAGCTGGATGGCAAGGGATTATATGGGATGGGGAAAATAAACTCCAGTTGGGAAAAACAGGAGCAACATTGCATGTAGCTGGCTAAGGTTTAGATAGGTGCATAAAATGGAAAGTAGTCTGGTTTGTCACAAGATTGAAAGTAAACTTTATAAATACTGTCAGGATTCAGACGTGTCCATCAATATACATACAAATATTTGATGCATCGGCTAGTTACTCTCACACATTTAAAAAATGGGGTCTGGGGCATTCAATCTCCAGTGAGCACAATTTAAATTAATTTATATTCTCTAAGGTAAAAAAAAAACATTTAATTTGAAATATTACATAAGTCTGACTTTCATAATTGAGATGACTCTTCTCCCTACTTAGCCTAATAACTGAATATTCTGTATGTGTTGCATTCCATAGGTCATGGGTAACTATTTGGACCTTATCCAAAGAAGAATGGTTAGAATCACTCAAAATTAATCTGTTAACTTATTTTTTTTTCATGTGCATAGGAATGCAAATGTCAACTTGTGTCTGGCAGCCTAGTAAACTAATTTGAACTATTTGAATAATTATGAAAACTTTATTTCAGAAATTTTAAAAATTAGCAGCAGATAGGTAAAACAATTTCCCATATAAACAGAATTTATTTGACTTCTTGTCTTGACAGAAATATGAGCTAAAAGTATCTGTAAAGATTTTTCATATATATGTGAACTGTATACACTCATACATATACATACTTAACACTCATAAGAGTAAGATCAGAGAAATCTTTCCAAAGTCCATTATATTTAAACTTTGTTACAAAGATCAGATTCTTCAAGTGAAGAACACCATGGGAATCAGCAGAAACTGTGCAAAGGTAAGAGAAACAATCATGTATTATAAAACTTCAAGGGATTTAGTGTGGCTGGAAAATGATTTGTACATGAGTACGGCAAGAAATAGGGTTAGAAATGAACAAGGATGAGGTCACAATGGGCATTTTATGTCACTCCAATGATCTTAGATCCTGTTCTTCCCTTTAGTACCACAACCTCCCAAGATATTAACTTTAAACTGGAACCATAATTAAATTTCCAATCATCATTCCTTTTATTCTATCAAGACCAACAGCCTTTGGGGAGAGGGGGAAAAAAGTAATCAAATCCCTAAATTCAGCTAATGATTAAGAATTTCACAGTATTCAAGTAATAAGAAATATGTTTTTTAAAATAATTTTGTTTAAATGATAATATGTATACAAGGAAATAGTTTGTAATTTCTCCATACCACAAGCCTTGATTTAGCATGCAGGAGTTGTGTGAATCAATGAGTCCATCAAGGTAAAAGCAGACCCAGGCTGGTGCTTCAGATTTCATCATGAAACCCTGACTGCTGCCTCTCTGTAACTTCTTCAACCAGCATCCTGATAGCCATTATTTCCCCAGCAATGTCCTGCTGCTTGCTTATCCAGGAGGGCTGCCCTTCTACATTTATTAATGCTTTCTGTCATGTAACACATTTCCTACCCAAGATCTTTTCAGAGTCTGCAAATATGCCTGGAAGATTAACTGCTTTCCCCAGTAACAAAAGGCACTGGGCAAGTGTGTGGGTGCTTGGGGCAAGGAGAAACAAAGAGAGAGACTTTCTTAGGGAAGAGAAACTACCATGGACAGGAAACATTTTGGAAATCAGAAAAGAAAACTTCACAAAGTTGCTTATGGCTGACATCATCTAATTATCTATCAATATAAATCCTTTGCTGATGAAAAATGAAAAGAGAAAGAAAAAGGCAAAGTGCATTAAATCTACTTGAGGCACATGGATTCTCATTAGGAATGAAGAGGTTTCCTTAGGGGCTCAGACTCATGAACCAGTGCTTATTTTCATGATCACTGTATTTGAACAATTGCATTCTTGTTTCCTGAATTGTATTTTTGTTTTCAAATAATGTTCTCAGGAATCTAAAATGCATACTAAAATCCATGAGGGATGCATGATTTATTTATTATATCTACTCTTAGGACCAAACTACTCTAGTTCTTATCACAGAGACAACAATATTCTTAACAACAATCAAATTAATAGAGGAAAATGGTAAGAAATCACTATTTATAAATATAGTTTATTTCCAAATAAAGTGCCTCAAGTGTGTCTGAATATGTAATTACTCACCTGCCATGATTGTCCATAATATGTGTGGTGCAAATTAAGAAAATGACATCTCTAATGAGATAAACTCCTATGAAAATATTCCCTGACCTTAACATTTTCATTGGGAAGGTTTTGCTAGTAAATTTTTATTGATGGAGTTTATATGACCTTACCAGGCCAAATTTGATGATATTCATATCATTAAAAGTTTAGAGTGATTGCTCTGTCATTAGACCTAGAGTTGTTATGAGGCAATGATAGAAAATGCAGAGAAGAACACCTAGTAGACTTGATGTAATCATAAATTTTCAGTGTCCCTCTCCTCTCTGTTGAGATGTAGAATTGAAAACCATTTTCCAGGCCGAGTGCAGTGGCTCACACCTGTAATCCCAGCAATTTGGGAGGCCAAGGCAGGTGGATCACCTGAGGTTAGGAGTTCAAGACCAGCCTGGCCAACATGGTGAAACCCCATCTCTACTAAAAATACATGGCAGTGGGTGCCTGTAATCCCAGCTACTTAGGAGGCTGATGGAGGAGAATCGCTTGAAACTGGGAGGCAGAAGTTGCAGTATGCCGAGATCACACCATTGTACTGCAGCCTGGACAACAAGAGCAAAACTCTGTCTCAAAAAGCAAACAAAAAAACAAACCAAACAAAACAAAACAAAAAAACAACAAAAAAGGAAACCCATTTTCCTTGCATAATTTAATTAACCTGTCACTTTATTTTGGAGGCTTGCTAATTCATGATCCAAAAGGACTGATTTATGGAGCATCATGAGAACAAAAGCTAGATGCTGAATAGAATAGAATTAAGCAGACTAAGAATAATATAAGAACAAATTTATTTCTGAGTTGACATCAATTATAAAATGAGTTCAAGAGAATATTTACTGCTAAAGCTGGAAAGTCTGTGGTTTATTGACCTGATTTTTTTTTATCTGACTAGAGCTTTCTCTTATTTCTCACTGAAGAATTAAAATAATATTAGAAATAGTTACAGTAATCCTTTAATAGTGCTGATTAACAGATATAATGTAAGTTTCTATATATATTTTTCTGTTATATAGTATATATTATTCCATTTTATGTTCTCACAGAAAGTCACCAAATAAAAATTATTATTAATGATGATCAAACCATGTTCAGGGAATGTTATCATTCCAAGTTAGTTTGCAAAATTTGTTATGATACAAAAAGAATTAAAGTGAGTGCAGAGGAATGGCAAAACAACCATATTTGGCTTTGGGAGACTCTATTTTCCAAAATATTTTAAGGACTAAAATTTGATTGACAATGTCTTAAATATCAGTCTCTTGACACAGTAGCTAAGAGATATCTTCTTTTAGAATATTAGGAAATTATCTTAGAAAATATAAGAACACATGTCTTTTAGTATTGAGAATATTTATTAGTGAATATTTATAAATTAATATTGGGAATATTTATAAATAAAAGGAGGAGACAGTGAAACATGGAGAGCAAATGTTAGCCCTGAGGGAAACAAAAGTGTAACTCTGCTGGTGTTTGAATGGTGGTCGTTTTCTTATTAGGCTTTTGGGACTGGGTTGTGCAGAACGGAAGCCTAGCATTTGAGCAGGAGTTAATAGAGTGAGAAATGGATGGTGAATGGGGTCCTTTTTGCACACTCCAGGAAGTTCCAGTTTTTTTTTGGTGTTCTTGCAAGAGGGCATTATGGGTAAAGCTAAGGGGTGAGCTACAGGTAGGTAGCCCACACAGTATGCTAAGGTAATTACTGGACGGGTGATAGGGTTTGGCTGTGTCCCCATTCAGATCTCATCTTGAATTGCAGCTCCCATAATCCCCACGTGTCATGGGAGGGACCTGGTGGGAGATAGTTAAATCATGGGGTTAGGTTTTTCCCATTCAATTCTCGTGATAGTGAATAGGTAGTTAAATCATGGGGTTAGCTTTTTCCCATTCAATTCTCGTGATAGTGAATAAGTCTCACGAGATCTGATGGTTTTATAAAGGGCAGTTCCCGTGCAAAACTCTCTTGCCTGCCAACATGTAAAATGTGCCTTTGCTCCTCCTTCACCTTTTGCCATGATTGTAAGGCCCCCCCAGCCATGTGGAACTGTGACTCCATTAAACCCCTTTTTCTTTATAAATTGCCCAGTCTCAGGTATTTCTTCATAGCAGTATGAAAATAAACTAATATAGATGGTTAGCTTCTATTTACACACAGCCTTATCACTCTTAGAATTAGGTAATAGGCACCCCACCCTTGCCTCCACCTGACACCCACATTACTGTGAGCCCCTCTCCTGGCTCACCTGGAGTAGGAGTTTGTGGAATTAACACCACATGGTCACCAGAAGCCCAGACCCTCCTCCTTCAAAATTGTGCTTGGATACCCAGGAATTGAAAATTCTCCCCGCAGTGTCCTGAGCCTCTTTCCAGGGCCCTATGAGTCTGTTCCAGGGTCTACTCCTCTGAGTATGGGAAACTCACTCATGGGATTACCTTTGTGCCTAGCAGATAACCAAAGGGGGACTGTGTGTAGGCATGATGGCAGAGTCAGGGCTTGCAAGCATGTCAGGCACCTCTTGATGTGGGAAAAAGCCAAGGGTGAGAAGAAAAGGCTAACCCAGCTAGGGGCTGGGTGCTGGGACATGATTTTTCCTCACCTCTATGCTCCAGCACAGGATTTCAAGCATTCTAAGTAAGATTCTGTCCTAGGGCATTATGAAAGTATATTAGTCAAACTAGGAGAACAGAACATATTTTACTTAACAGATTGTGAGCTTGACATATAACATTTAAATATTCAGACAACAGCTTGTAGATTTCCATTTGTACTCCTGCCCTAGGCGCTGCTGATGTTAAGGGTGGGTGTGCCAAATATTCTAGATGAAAGTGTTTAAGTTTATATTGCATGATAGCAGAGGCTCTTTAATGATTACCATCTATTACAGTGCCTGACATAATAGTAAATAATTAATATTTTGGGAATGAAAGACTACATTCTTTTATTATTAATCATTTATCATTTACTCATCTTATAAGCACAGTGGTGAAAAATCATGTCTCTGGAACACAAGCTCCTGGAATGGAAAGTAAGAGACAACATTTTCTACAACAACAGAGAGTAGATTATCTGTATACCACTTAGCAATATCTCTGTCACTTAGTGAATCTACAGTAAACATTACCTACCATTATTAATTATATGGTCTATAGATTATGAATTCTGGATATTTAATCAGTCAACATTCAGTAAGTGTAGTTTGTGTAGTTGCTTTAAAATATGTCATCAATTTTCTAATATCATGAAAGTGTGAAAGTACCCATGAAAAGACTTCCTGCCACCTAAATAATTTAGTATTCATCTTAATTGGTGACTTCCAGGACTTGTCAAACTATTTATTTGATTAATGTCTAGAGCAGTGACATCCTCGGAGTAGATATAAATTTTATTTTAAGATATCTTTTAAATGAGAGAGTTTTATTGCCTTCAAATTCTAATATGCCTGTTAATTTTTTCCCCATATTTGATTTTTTTTTTTTTTTTGCGAACACTCATCAATTCATACGCAGCCTATGAATCCAAAAGCACTCATCTAGGATTTTTAAACATACTGCATGCTGAGACCATTAAAGGGTTTGATTAAGTTACAAGAATACTGTATATATTTGCTAAGTGAATATTATTTTTTAAGATAATCTGTCCAAAGGATACAGGATCTATTTATGAGTTTGTCCAAGTTTATCCCTGTATGAAAGAAGATGACCCTAAAAAGAGCTGAGCCATAATTATTTCAGGCCTCCACAAAAAAACAAACAAACAAACAAAAACCTCTTGACTGGGTTAGAGTCATATATACCCCTTGCCTTTTAAAAAGTTCAATACCACATTTGCCTATTTGAACAATGTTTCTGTAATAAAGCAAGGATTACAATGACTCACCTATGTTTAGTTTCAGAGAAACCCTTGCTTTTCCAGAAAAATTTGTAAGGCAGTGGTGAGGAAGAGTTTATTGGAATATTTGACTATGTAAACATAAGTAAACCTCTTGTTATTTAGTGAGCCGAGATAAATCAAGTCGTATCACTTTCCAAAAAATGGTGATTGCAGTAGCTCATTGAAGGGGGCAGGTAAAAATCTATACATGTGTTTTTCCTGTATGGTTTGTCATTTTTATTTTTAATTCTTTTCTTTCTCTCTTTGTTTCTTTTTCTTTCTTTTTACTTTGACTTTATTCATATATACTACTCAAAATCCTTTTGGGAATAGGCAGAATCAAAATACTATGGACCCCATAGTGTAAACTCATGAAAGTTGCTGTGTGTTTTCAGTGCCTGTTTCAGGGTCTGATCCAGTATACCGGCAATATGTACATAGCCAATAACTGAATAAAATAAATAGAACATTTAACTATTTTAAAGGTATCCCAGATTCTACTAGCAGTTTGCAAAACCCACATGAAACTATAATTTGACAGGAAGAAATTATATCCTGAGCAGGAGAAATCAAATTTCGGTCGCCTAAACCTGTGCTATCTAATAGCATTACTGACTGAATCAAGCTGGCTTACTTTGCTGCAAAGCCCAATGCTTGGGCACAGGCATGGAGGATAACAATAAGGAGGCCAATTTTCTGGAAAGTACTATGTTCTGTGCCTTTTCTGTGACTGTCTGTCACCAAAGAGGTGTTTAAACAGTTAAGGAATTCAGTTCTGGATTATCACAATATAAATTTAAGCCAAATGGTAAAAGCCCATTTTCCTCAGTTTTTCCAAATGTTGTTCCTCACATCCCTAGAAAAACATCCATTCTCTCCATATATGTTTTCCATTATTCACATGAGGGAGTTGCATTCTTGCTGCTCTGTTGAGCCATGTTGCCTCAGTGAATGTCAGCTTGGCATGGGTCAATTGGAAGAGCTGTTCATGGGCAACTGTACCATGCTCAACAACCTGCTGTCCACTGGTCACTGCAGTCCCATGAGACTACCATGAGACTATATTGACAAACCAGTAGCCCTTCTAGAATTGTAAATGTATGTGGGTGGAAAAAAAGATGGAATTGTGATAATATTGCTATAAATATATATTGGTACAATACTGTATTTATACCCTTCATCATATATCATTTGATTGTAACAATATCTCTGTGAGCTAGAAAGAATAATTATTAGTATATTCATTTCAGAGCTGAGCAAACTGATACTCAGAAAGATTCAGTAGCTGGTTCAAGCTTCATTGCTCACTTTGTTAGTAAGACAGAAATGTGGCCCTGCACCATGCTGTCTCTCTAGTTGTGTCCTATAGGACATAATTAAAATGAAAATTAGCCATAGGGAGAAAGGAGATAGAAGTGCTTAGATTCCTAAAAGGAGATTTTTTTTCTGAAGATTCTGCAAGGATGAAAAAGAAGAGCCAATTTAATTAAAATCCTTAGGAAAATAGTATAAATATCATCCAAGGCTTCACCCAATTGCATAGTGTTGGAATTTGAAAGCTTACTTTATATTGGATACATTACATGTATCATAAGAACAAGTGCTACTGTAGATTGGATGAGTCCTTTCATCAATAAAATAAAAATAAAATAAAATAAAATGAATAAAATGGCTCGGCTTCAATGGAAACCAGGAAGAAAAGTAAAATTATTTTTTTATCTACCTCCAAAACTGTGGTCTCATTTTAGTAATGAATAGCTAAGGTAAGCTTATTTGCTGCTTCAGGTACTCTTCTATATATTTTATTTTATTTCTTATTTATTTTTTTTTATTATACTTTAAGTTCTAGGGTAGATGTGCATAACGTGCAGGTTTGTTATATATGTATACTTGTGCCATGTTGGTGTGC
>NW_012119833.1:548903-549396 GCF_000951035.1 Colobus angolensis palliatus | reverse complement strand
TTCTGCATCTATTGAGATAATCATGTGGTTCTTGTCTTTGGTTCTGTTTATATGCTGGATTACGTTCATTGATTTGCGAATGTTGAACCAGCCTTCCATCCCAGGGATGAAGCCCCCTTGATCTTGGTGGATAAGCTTTTTGATGTGCTGCTGAATCCGGTTTGCCAGTATTTTATTGAGGATTTTTGCATCGATGTTCATCAGGGATATTGTTCGAAAATTCTCTTTTTTTGTTGTGTCTCTGCCAGGCTTTGGTATCAGGATGATGTTGGCCTCATAAAATGAGTTAGTGAGGATTCCTTCTTTTTCTATTGATTGGAATAGTTTCAGAAAGAATGGTACCAGTTCCTCCTTGTACCTCTGGTAGAATTCAGCTGTGAATCCATCTGGTCCTGGAATTTTTTTGGTTGTTAGGCTATTAATTATTGCCTCAATTTCAGAGCCTGCTATTGGTCTATTCAGGGATTCAACTTCTTCCTGGTTTAGTCTTGGA
>NW_012119833.1:545360-548597 GCF_000951035.1 Colobus angolensis palliatus | reverse complement strand
TGGTTTCAAAGAACATCTTTATTTCTGCCTTCATTTTGTTATGCACCCAGTAGTCATTCAGGAGCAGGTTGTTCAGTTTCCATGTAGTTGAGTGGTTTTGATTGAATTTCTTAGTCCTGAGTTCTAGTTTGATTGCACTGTGTTCTGAGAGACAGTTTGTTATAATTTCTGTTCTTTTACATTTGCTAAGGAGTGCTTTATTTCCAATTATGTGGTCAATTTTGGAATAAGTGCGATGTGATGCTGAGAAGAATGTATATTCTGTTGATTTGGGGTGGAGAGTTCTATAGATGTCTATTAGGTCCACTTGGTGAAGAGATGAGTTCAATTCCTTGATATCCTTGTTAACTTTCTGTCTTGTTGATCTGTCTTCTTCTTTTATATTTTAAATCACTGAATTTTCATAATAACCCTAGGAGCTTAGTTCTATAATTGTGACATTTAATAGATGAAGAAACTGAGGCACACACTGGTTAGAAAGTACCTGAGGTCACACCACTAGTGACTAGCAGAGGGAGAATTTGAACCTGTCCCATATCCTTTACTTTTAACACTAGGTTCAAACATCTCTGAAATAAATGGTAGACTAACATTTCTCTGGTAGAAAACTCATACATGATACAATTTCTTGGTGGATAGCTTCCTCTTACAAAAGTTACTGCCAAATATAAAATGTAACATTTTATTTTGCATGCTCTTTATTCCATCAATAATAAGTACAACAGTGCGGTCATTGTGATTTCAGGATCAAATAAAATACAGAAACACCAAGGGGTCTATTTTCACTTGAACTTGCAGGTACTCCAGATACTATCACCTATTATTCTCATATATTTTTGATGTGGATCTCAAGAAGGAGATAAAACAATGATGAGATCATACTGAGTGCCTGTGTTTCAGGTGAAGTGTGTCACAGTTTGCTAAACCCCTCGAAAATAGGGATTAAATTATCTATACAGGAAGTCACCACTTTCATCCAGAGAATGACCACAAAATTGTTCCATGAAAACACACACACAGAGAAGCAGTATAAAGTTAAATGTAAAAGTAAAAGGTCTGGGAGGTGCATGCAAGATGGCCAAATAAGAACAGCTCCAGGGGCCGGGCGTGGTAGCTCAAGCCTGTAATCCCAGCACTTTGGGAGGCCGAGACGGGTGGATCACGAGGTCAGGAGATCAAGACCATCCTGGCCAACACGGTGAAACCCCGTCTCTACTAAAAAATACAAAAAACTAGCTGGGCGAGATGGCGGGTGCCTGTAGTCCCAGCTACTCGGGAGGCTGAGGCAGGAGAATGGTGTAAACCTGGGAGGCGGAGCTTGCAGTGAGCTGAGATCTGGCCACTGCACTCCAGCCCCGGTGACAGAGCAAGACTCCGTATCAAAAAAAAAAAAAAAAAAAAGAACAGCTCCAGCCTCCAGCTCCCAGCGTGAGTGACAGAGAAGATGAGTGATTTCTGCATTTTCAACTGAGGTACTGAGTTCAGCTCACTGGGTCATGTGGGACAGTTGGTGCTGGTCTGCAGGTGCAGCCCGACTAGTGAGAGCTGAAGCAGGGTGAGGCATCGCCTGACCTGGGAAGCACAAGGGGGAAGGGAATTCCTTTTCTTAGCCAAAGGAAATTGAGACACAAAACACCTGGAAAATCGGGTAACTCCCACCCTAATACTGCGCTTTACCAAGGGTCTTAGCAAACAGCACGCCAGGAGATTATATCCCACATCTGGCCCAGAGAGTCCCACGCCCACGGAGCCTCCCTCATTGCTAGCACAGCAGTCTGAGATTTAATGGCAAGGCAGCAGTGAGGCTGGGGGAGGGGTATGCACCATTGCTGAGGCTTAAGTAGGTAAACAAAGCCTCTGGGAAGCTCAAGTTGGGTAGAGCCCACCACAGCTCAAGGAGGCCAGACTGCCTCTGTAGACTCCTCTTCTGGGGACAGGTCATAGCTAAACAAAAAGCAGCAGAAACCTCTGCAGAGGTAAACGCCCCCATCTGACAGCTTTGAAGAGAGCAGTGGATCTCCTAGCACGGAGTTTGAGATATGAGAATGGACAGACTGCCTGCTCAAGTGGGTCCTGGACCCCTGAGTAGCCTAACTGGGAGACATCCCCCACTAGGGGCAGACTGAAACCTCACACCACACATGGTGGGGTACACCCTTGTGATGAAGCTTCCAGAGCAAGAATCAGACAGCAACACTATCTGTTCAGCAATATTCTATCTTCTGCAGCCTCTGCTGCTGATACCCAGGCAAACAGGATCTGGAGTGGACCTCAAGCAAACTCCAACAGACCTCCAGCTGAGGGTCCTGAATGTTAGAAGGAAAACTAACAAACAGAAAGGACACCCACACCAAAACCCCATCAGCATGTCACCATCAACAAAGACCAAAGGCAGATAAAACCACAAAGATGGGGAAAAAGCAGTGCAGAAAGGTTGGAAATTCAAAATATCAGAGTGCATCTCCCCCTTCAAAGGAACGCAGCTCATTGCCAGCAACTGAACAAAGCTGGACGGGGAATGACTTTGACAAGTTGAGAGAAGAAGGCTTCAGTCGATCCAACTTCTCAGAGCTAAAGGAGGAACTACATAACCAGTGCAAAGAAAATAAAAACCTTGAAAAAAGATTTGATCAATAGCTAACTAGAATAACTAATGTAGAGAAGTCCTTAAAAGAACTGATAGAGATGAAAACCATAACTCGAGAACTACATGACCAATGCACAAGCTTCAGTAACCGACTTGATCATCTGGAAGAAAGAGTATCAGCGATTGAAGATCAAATGAATGAAATGAAGCAAGAAGAGAAGTGTAGAAAAAAAAAGAGTAAAAAGAAATGAACAAAGCTTCCAAGAAATATGGGATTATGTGAAAAGACCAAATCTACATCTGATTGGTGTGCCTGAAAGTGACGGTGAAAATGGAAACAAGTTGGAAAACACTCTTCAGGATATCATCCAGGAAAACTTCCCCAACCTAGTAAGGCAGGCCAACATTCAAATTCAGGAAATACAGAGAATGACACAAAGATACTCCTCGAGAAGAGCAACTCCAAGACCCATAATTGTCAGATTCACCAAAGTTGAAATGAAGGAAAAAATGTTAAGGGCAGCCAGAGAGAACGTCGAGTTACACACAAATGGAAGCCCATCAGACTAAGAGCAGATCTCTCAGCAGAAACTCTACAAGCCAGAAGAGAGTGGGGGCCAATATTCAACATTCTTAAAGAAAAGAATTTT
>NW_012119833.1:543227-544029 GCF_000951035.1 Colobus angolensis palliatus | reverse complement strand
AAGGCAAGAAATAACTAAGATCAGAGAAGAACTGAAGGAGATATAGACACAAAAAGCCCTCCAAAAAAATCAATGAATCCAGGAGCTGGTTTTTTTGAAAAGATCAACATAATTGACACACTGCTAGCAAGACTAATAAAGGAGAAAAGAGAGAAGAATCAAATAAATGCAATAAAAGGTGATAAAGGGTATATCACCACCAACCCCACAGAAATAAAAACTACCATCAGAGAATAATATAAACACCTCAACACAAATAACTAGAAAACCTAGAAGAAATGGATAATTTCCTGGACATTTACACTCTCCTAAGACTAAACCAGGAAGAAGCTGAATTCCTGAATAGACCAATAGCAGATTCTGAAATTGAGGCAATAATTAACAGCCTACCAACCAAAAAAAGTCCAGGACCAGATGGATTCACAGCCAAATTCTACCAGAGGTACAAGCAGGAGTTGGTCCCATTCTTTCTGAAACTATTCCAATCCATAGAAAAAGAGGGTATCCTCCCTAACTCACTTTATGACGCCAACATCATCCTGATACCAAAGCCTGACAAAGATACAAGAAAAAAAGAGAATTTTCGACCAATATCCCTGAAGAACATCAACGCAAAAATCATCAATAAAAAATACTGGCAAACCGAATCCAGTAGCACATCAAAAAACTTATCTACCATGATCAAGTGGGCTTCATCCCTGGGGTGGAAGGCTGGTTCAACATACACAAATCAATAAATGTAATCCAGCATATAAACAGAACCAAAGACAAAAACCACATGATTATCTCAATAGATGCAGAA
>NW_012119833.1:525860-538731 GCF_000951035.1 Colobus angolensis palliatus | reverse complement strand
ATCAACCCAAATGTCCATCAGTGACAGACTGGATTAAGAAAATGTGGCACATATACACCATGGAATACTATGCAGCCATAAAAAAGGATGAGCTCGTGTCCTTTGTAGGGTCATGGATGCAGCTGGAAATCATCATTCTCAGCAAACTATCACAAGAACAGAAAACCAAATACCGCATGTTCTCACTCATAGGTGGGAATTGAACAATGAGATCACTTGGACAGGGGAAGGGGAACATCATACACCAGGGCCTATTGTGGGGAGGGATAGCATTAGGAGATATACCTAATGTAAATGACAAGTTAATGGGTGCAGCACACCAACATGGTGCATGTATACATATGTAACAAACCTGCACATTGTGCACATGTACCCTAGAACTTAAAGTATAATAAAAAATTTATAAAATTAAAAAAAAAGTCTGAAGGAAAGTGTATCAACATAAATTAATAGTTGCCTCTAAATGGGAGAGTGGTAATTAATTTAAAACAATCCTAATGTTGCTTAAAAACTGAAAGTATGTGCTGCTTTTCAAATTATTTGAAAAACAATATATATTTCTTAAAAATTTTAGAAGATACATAGGACAATGAATAAACACAAAAAATTAATTACTATATGAAAAGTTGCCATAAGATGACATGTGCAACCATGCCCTGCTGATTTTGTATTTTTAGTAGAGATGGGGTTTCTCCATGTTGGTCAGGCTGGTCTCGAACTCCTGACCTCAGGTGATCCACCTGCCTCAGCCTCCCAAAGTGCTAGGATTGCAGGCATGAGCCACTGCACCCAGCAACAGTACAATTTTATAATTTGGGTTTGATTACTAACCAAGGACTTAGACATAGAGCATCAAGTATTTTTTAAATGCATAGCAACAACTATTTTAAACATGTATAACAATGGTTAGCAAACTTTTTCTGTAAAGGGCCAGATGACGATTATTTCAAGCTTTGCAATTCATAAATTATCACAACTACTGAGCCTGTGTAGCATAGACACAGTCATACACAATATAGAAATAAATGAGCATACCTGTGTCCTAATAAAACTTTATTTACAAAAACAAGAAGCAAGCTGGACTTAGCCTATGGCTATAGTTTGGTGACCCTGTTAAAAAATATTATTTTCCAAGTTATAGAATTACAGAAAATTAATCTGTTTAAGTTATGGATTAAAATTAAATTTTAAAATTTTAATTTTTAATCATACTAAATATTTCAAGTGCAATCACCACATAGAGTTCCTGCCACCATAATATAGCACAGGAAGCACTTTTATTGTCCCAGAAAGTTTACTGGCTAGCATAGCTATAGATCCAGATACGATTGACAGAAAGAAAGATATATGATAGAAAGATAGATTGATGGATAGGAGGGTGGAACAAGATGGCCAAATAGAAGCCTAAACTGTTTATTCCCACCCCCAACCCTGCAGATAGATGGAGGGATGGATAGATAGATACAGATGGATAGATAGATAATAGACATATATACAGATAGATGATAGGTAGCTAAATAGAGATAGATGATAGATATAGATTATATATAGATAGATCTAGATAGATAGATAGATATAGATTATATATAGATAGATCTAGATAGATAGATAGATATAGATATAGATAGATGATAGATGGATAGGTTGAAAGAGAAATAAGATAGTGGTAGAGACAAAGATAGAGCTAGAAAAATATAAAGATACAGAAATACACATACAGAGTGACTGATTCTCTGAGGAGGTGATACTTGGTCAGAATAATGAGGAGATTAGTATCTTCTCATGAAAAATACTGTGACAGAGAGTTCCAGGGAGAGGCAGGAACAAGTACAAAGGCTGAGACCTAGAGCAAGCTTACTGTAGAAGGACAGAACAGAATGTGGGATGGGGAAGACTTAGAGGAGACAGCAGCAAGTTATACAAGTTCTTATCAGTAGTTTGGATTCTAGGTTAATGCCAAAGAAATTCACTGGGGTGTTTGAAGTAAGGGATACCTTATTCTGATTTACATTTTTGACAGATAACTTTGGTACATATGTGGAGAATGGACTGTTTGGTTGCAGAGTTAGAAGTACAGGATTCTTGCAGAAGACTATCGTAGTAATCCAGGCAAGAGATAATAGTGGCTTGGACAGGAGGTAGCAGAGAAGATAGCAAAACATTTAGATTAGATTTTGAAGGTAATGTCAACTAGATAGGCTATTGAATTGGATGAGTAGAGAGAGGGAAAAAGAAATAGCAAGGGTCACTTCTAGCTTATTTCTTGGAAATGGAAATGGCAACTAAGAAGAGAAGAGGACTGGGGAGGAAATCCAGAGCTCTGCTTTAAAGCAGGAAACTAAGATGCCCATTGGACATATACATTAGTTTCCTAGGGCTGCAGTAACAAATTCCCACAAACTTGATGGCCTAAAACAACACAACTTTATTCTCTCATGGTCCTGGAGGCCAGAAATACAAAATCGACTTCAGTGGGCCAAATGCAAGGTGTTAGCAGAGACAGACTTCCTTTGGAAGCTCTGGAAGAATTCATTTCTTGCCATTTCTGTCTTCTGGTGGCTGTTAGTTCTCTTGGCTCCATGATCACATTCCCTTCTTCTCTTCTTTGTATCTTCTCTTTGTTTGGAAGAACGGAGGCAAGATGGCGCAGTCCCGGCTTCTTCACCGTCAGCTTTCCCGCGCCCGGGAAAGACACAGGTCGACTGCGCAGGCGCAACCCGACCTCCGACAGAGAAAAACCAGAACCCGCCTAGCCACGCCTACCACCTCACCATGACCCGCCTATGTCCCGCCCACTGCCCTCCCACTTCCGGGCCCAGAACATAAAAGCCGCTCCAGGTGGGCACGCAGTGCGCACTTCCTCAGCCCTCACTCCTGTCTGGACTGTAGGAACTCCGCCCGAGAGCTCCACCGGGTGACCCCCAGCCTCCCCTGCTGGAGACTGACAGACCTCACCCCTCCCCCACACCTTCTTTCCTGAAGCTGGGGGACCAAAAATAAATGTGCAGTTTTGCTCCTAGCCTGCCTACTTGCTGGTCATTCAATACTCGCCCTGGTTTCCTTGAAAGCAAATCGGGTTTCCTGGAAAGCAAATCAGTTTTCCAGAAAGCAAATCAGCTGGTACCGAAACCCGGGAGGAGACCCCTCCTCTCCTAAGGCCTCTGAGGATTGATGAACCTCCTCCTGCTTCCACACCGTGGATGGACCAGGATCTGAGACCCGCTTGCCTCACTCTCATGGCCTCTCTGGGGTAAGTGCCCTTGTCTCCTCTTTACCTCCCTCGGTCAGAAATCCTGCACAGGTCCAAGGCCCACTTTTGAGCCACCAAGTGGCTTGGGAGACCTGCTCAGGACGGAGACATCCACCTGAAGGTAATCTACACCTTGGCTCCAAGAGCCTCCAGTCTGTCTCTGCTGGTTCCAAAGAACGCTTTGAAGCCAGGCAGAGATCCACTTCCACTTCCACTTCCATTGTGTCCATTGTGCAGGTAAAGAGGAAACAAATGGGAAACCCCCAGTCCAAATTTCCAAAGAGCACCCCTTTAGGGTGCCTCCTAGCCAATCTAAAAACTCTACAACTCCAACAAGACCTCAAAAGAAAGTGGTTAATTTTCCTCTCCACTGTGGCGTGGCCCCAATACAAACTAGACAATCAGTCTCAATGGCCACCAGAGGGCACCCTAGACCACAATGTCTTAACCAACCTCAGCAATTTCTGCCAGCGACTAGGCAAGTGGTCTGAAATCAATTACATCCAAGGTTTTTGGGACCTACGCTCTTGCCCTGATCTGTGTAGCTGGTGCTCTTTGGCCCAAGTTATGCTGGCCAGGGACGCTGGCCCACAGAAACCTGAAAAAGAGGAATCTTCATTCCTCTCCGTTCAGCCGGAGGACCTAGGGTTTCCTTCCGCCCCCGCACCCTCACTCCCGCCCTATACTCCTCCTTCTCTCCCCGCTCTCTCCACCCCCTCCCTTCCTGCCCAGACTCCTCTTCCTTCCTCCTCGACTGGTGGCCTGCTCGCTCCTGTGCCCCTTTCCATGTCCTCAGATAGGGTCCCCTATCTCTGCCCACACCTGCTCTGGGTGCCCTGCTGGCACCCCCACTCCTTCCCCACACCCTCCTACAGTGTTAGTGCCTTTGCAGGAGGTAGCTGGGGTGGAGGGGGTAGTCGAGTACATGTCCCTTTTTCACTGGCTGACCTTTCCAACATTGAGAAGCGTTTAGGGGATTTCTCAGCTAATCCCACTGTATACATAAAGGAATTTAGATACCTTTGTCAGGCCTATGACTTAACTTGGCATGACCTCCAGGTTATCCTAACCTCTACCTTAAACCCTGAGGAGCAGGAGCTCCTAGTGGCCGCCAGGCAGCACGCCAACCAACAACATTTAACTGACGCCACCATTCCACTAGGGGAGCAAGCAGTCCCCTCGGCAGACCCAGACTGGGACTACCAGGTAGGCCAGCCTGGGCGCCATAGGAGAGACAACATGGTCCAGTGCCTGTTGGCTGGTATGCAAATGGCTTCAAACAAGGCCGTAAATTTCAACTAATTAAAAGAAGTTTCTCAAAATCCGGAAGAAAATCCAGCTGCATTCCTAAATAGGCTAACTGAGACTCTAACCCAATATACCCGACTAGATCCAGCCTCCCCCACAGGGGCCACTATTTTGGCATCTCATTTCATTTCCCAATCAGCTCCCAATATTTGCAAAAAACTCCAAAAGGTGGAAAATGGTCCCAAGACACCAATACAAGACCTAGTTAAACTGGCCTTTAAGGTCTATAACTCCAGAGAGGAGATGGCTGAGGCACAGCAACAGGCTCGCCTCAAACAGAAAGTGCAGCTCCTAGCGACAGCTTTACAACCCAGTCGTAACCCCAGACCAGAGAGCACACACCCCACAGACTCCAAGGCTACAAAAGGAGCCTGCTATAAGTGCGGCAAGACAGGACACTATGCCAACAGGTGTTCACAAGGTCCCCGAGCCCCAACGCAGCCTTGCTATAAGTGCAAGGCGTCAGGACACTGGGCCAGTGAATGTCCTAACCCTCGTCCACCAGCAACCCCCTGCCCTGCTTGCCAACAGGAAGGACACTGGAAGTCTGATTGCCCCACCCTGAGAACAGGTGCCACGTCTTGACGTGACCACCTTTCCCAGGATCCTGGGAGCTCCTTCCAGCTCCTACATCTGGATGATGACAATTGAAGGTGCCGAGACTCAGGGACCCCCATCACCCTCGCCGAACCATGGGTAACTCTCCTGGTAGCGGGTAAGACAATTAATTTTTTGATCAACAGCGGGGCTACCTATTCTGTTTTGCCATCCTTCTCTGGACCTAGCCTTCCATCCAATATCTCCATAGTAGGAGTAGACGGAAAGCCATCCACTCCACGAAAAACACCCCTCCTTAATTGCTGCCTGGCCAACAACTACTTTGCGCACTCGTTCCTCATTATACCCTCATGCCCTACCCCCTTATTAGGCCAAGACATCCTGAGCACCTTAAGGGCCTCCATATCCATTCCCACCACCTCATCTACTCCCCTTCAATCCCCTCATGACCTGTTGTTCATGCTTTGTGCATGTGCACATGTTCCTCCTATGCCATCTCCACCCCCCATCTTCCCAATTTTTGTACACCCTCAAGTGTGGGACACTTCCATCCCAGTCATAGCGGCCCACCACCCACCAGTTCTTGTCAAGCTCAAAGACCCCACTCGTTTCCCAAACCGCCCTCAATTCTCTCTCTCTCCGACACATCTACAGGGTTTAAAGCCAATTATCACGCGGCTACTTAGCCAACATATTCTTGTCCGCACCCATTCCCCCTGTAATACTCCAATACTTCCAGTCAAAAAGGCAGACGGAACGTGTATGTTAGTACAGGATCTTCAGCTAGTCAATGAGGCTGTCCGTCCAACACACACTGTAGTTCCCAACCCTTACACCCTTCTGTCCCATATCCCCACCAATTCTACTTATTTTACTGTGCTAGACCTTAAGGATGCTTTCTTTACCATACCCCTACACACAGACTGCCAGTTCCTTTTTGTTTTCACATGGGAAGACCCAGACACACACACCTCCACTCAACTGACGTGGACAGTCCTCCCACAAGGGTTCCGGGACAGCCCCCACTTCTTCGGTCAGGCCTTAGCAAGAGACCTGGCCTCCTGCCCTCTCACCAATAGCAAAGTTCTGCAGTATGTAGATGATCTCCTAATCTGTAGCCCTACCAAACAAGACTCTCTTCTAGACACTGCAACTCTCCTCAACCATTTAGGCTCACTAGGTTATAGGGTATCTAAACACAAGGCCCAAATTTCTTGCCAAACTGTCACATACTTGGGAATTGAAATCACCCCAATAACCCGGTCACTAACGACTGACCGTGTGGCCCTAATACGAAACCTTCTTCCCCCTCAAGATGCAAAAGAAGTTCAATCCTTCTTGGGTCTAATAGGCTTTTTCAGACATTGGATCCCCAATTTTGGAATCTTAGCCAAACCTTTATACACCGCAGTTAAAGAAACCCCACATGGGCCTTTGTCCAACCCCAAGTTAATCTCGACTCATTTCACCCACTTAAAAGCTTGCCTTCTCTCACAACCCACTCTCTCACTGCCTGATTTCCAGCATCCCTTCCAACTCTTTATAGATGAAAGGCAGAAAGTGGCAGTTGGTCTCTTAGCCCAGCCTGTTGGCAGCACCCACCGCCCTGTGGCCTATGTATCCAAACAACTAGACCCAACTGTACAAGGCTGGCAACCCTGTCTGTGTGTGTTGGCAGCGGCAGCCTGCCTGACCCAGGAAGTGAAAAAACTCATTAGAGGCAGTAATTTAACAGTCCTCTCCACACACTGTCTTCAGGATCTCATCTCTCATAAAAGTATTAGCCACTTAACTCCATCCCGGCTGCAACTTTTCCATCTCTTATTCATAGAAGACCCCACTGTTACTTTAGAAGTTTGCTCCTCTCTAAATCCAGCCACTTTACTGACAGACCCTCTCAAACCACCTCATACTAAACATTCTTGTCCTGAAGTCCTGGAGGCACAACCCCCCAACCACCTACACTTGCATACTCAGCCCCTTCAGAATGCACAACTAACCCTATTTGTGGATGGCAGCTCCTTTATCAACCCTCAAGGAAACAGACAGGCAGGATATGCAGTAGTTACCCCCTCCACAGTTTTAGAGGCAAAACCCCTACCACAAGGGACCACATCACAGCAGACAGAACTCACTGCACTAACCAAGGCACTCCTCCTATCAAAAGGAAAAACAGTAAACATATACACAGATTCTAAATATGCTTTCCTAATTGCACACACCCATTCAGTCATCTGGAAAGAGGGAAGGTTTTTAACCACCTGCGGTACCCCTATTATCAACAAAAAACAAATACTCAAACTACTAGATGCACTGTCGGCACCTTCCAAGGTAGCCATTACACATTGTAGAGGCCACCAAACTCCATCTAACCCGGTAGCAGCTGGCAATAGTTTTGCCAACACCACTGCCAAATCAGCAGCCAGATTCTCCACCCCCACGCTTCCCTCTATTTGTTTTCTCTCTCCTCAATATACCCCTATTTACACCTAAGAGGAAAAGGCCAAACTATTACAAAATCCAACAGCCAAACTAACTTCAGATGACTGGATATATATTGATAACAAATTAGTTATTCCTGAAACAGACCTCCATACCATTCTAACAGACATACATAATTCCTTACATATAGGACCCAAAGCCTTATACAATTTTCTAAATCCCTCCCTCCACTGTCCAGCACTACAGAAACACTTACTTACAATCAACCAGCAGTGCCCTATCTGCCTAAAGACAAATCCCCAAGGTGCATTGCACAACCCCCATCCGAGCCATGAACTCAGAGGGCACCAACCAGGCGAAGATTGGCAAATTGACTTTACCCACATGCCAAGGCATAAAAAATTCAAATATCTCTTAATCCTCGTTGATACTTTTTCAGGATGGATAGAAGCCTATCCCACTAGAGGAGAAACCAGCAATATAGTTGGCTCCATACTCACTGAACACATTATTCCTAGGTTTGGCCTCCTGCTCACTCTTCAGTCTGACAACGGCCCGGCATTCATCTCCAAGGTGGTCCAACAGGTGGCAGCCCTACTACACATCACCTGGAAACTCCACATCCCTTATAGACCTCAGTCTTCTGGTAAAGTAGAGAAGGCCAATGGGCTCATTAAGCAGCAACTCACCAAACTCTCCCTCGAGACTCGACAATCGTGGGTAACTCTCCTTCCCCTGGCCCTAACCCGGCTGCGAGCAGCCCCATGGAGTCCAACAGGCCTCAGTCCATTTGAATTAGTTTACGGCCGGCCCCTCACCCTCCAGCAGTTACCCACCCTTTCTTCCCTGCTGGCAACTTATCTCCCATACCTCACTCTCTTGAGACAACTCCTGAGACAACATGCAGAACTAGCACACCCCTCTCCTACAGACACCTATAGCCCACATCTCTCTCTCAGCCCAGGAGACCAAGTATACTTAAAAGATATCCAAGCCAAAGATCTTCAGCCTAGGTGGAAGGGCCCCTATACTGTCCTCCTATCTACATACACAGCAGCCAAACTTCTAGGACACACGCACTGGGTCCATATAACACAATTATAAAAGGACCCCACAGAAGACAATCAGTGGGCATCTACTAGACTTACCCCTACCCATCTCAAATTCACCAAACTCTCCCAACCACCACATGTTCCCTGACCTCTTACGCTCATCCCAATTTCTCACCATACTCTATATAGCCCATTCCTAATTCCCATACTAATCCTCTGCTTTGCCTTATGTCTCGCTCTTGTTTTAATCAAATTTCTCCGAGCCAAAGTTCAAGAGATCACACGTGTCACCTTCAACCAGATGCCTCTTCATCCGTACGTCCAAATACCAACCATAGATCCCAACCTTAATGACGTCCCTTAACAGCAGGAAGTAGCCAGACAGACCACGGCACCCCTTATCATTATTATTAATAAAAGGTTGGACTGTTTGGATGAATGGAGGCAAGATGGCGCAGTTCCGGCTTCTTCACCGTCAGCTTTCCCGCGCCCGGGAAAGACACAGGTTGACTGCGCAGGCACAACCCGACCTCCGATGGAGAAAAACCGGAACCTGCCTAGCCACGCCTACCGCCCCACCCCTGACCCGCCTATGTCCCTCCCACTGCCCTCCCACTTCCGGGCCCAGGACATAAAAGCCGCTCCCAGTGGGTGCGTGGTGCGCACTTCCTCAGCCCTTACTCCTGTCGGGACTGTAGGAACTTTGCCCGTGAGCTCCACCGGGTGACTCCCCTGGCCTCCCCTGCCGGAGACTGACGGACCTCACCCCTCCCCCACACCTTCTTTCCTGAAGCTGGGGGACCAAAAATAAATGTGAAGTTTTGCTCCTAGCCTTGCCTACTCTCTGGTCATTCAATACTCGCCCTGGTTTCCTAGAAAGCAAATCAGTTTCCTGGAAAGCAAATCAGTTTCCCAGAAAGCAAATCACTCTTCTGTCCATGTGAAATTTTGTCAGCCTCTCTCTTACGGGGACATATATGATTGTATTTAGGATCCACTTGGATAATCCAGGATAATTTCTTTTTATCAAGATCATTAATTTAGTCATTTTTGCAGACTCTTTTTCCAAATAAAGCAACATCCACAGATTCTTGGATATCCTTTTCTAGGGGGTGAGTGTGGGAGGAAGCATTTTCCACTGTACCTCAATATCCAGGGGGAATTATTGAACTGAATATGTGCATTTGAACTTGAAAGAAGAGAACAGGAACTACATACATGAGTTCAGGTGTGGTATATAGATGGCAGATAAAGAAATGGCACAAGTGTAATCACTTAAGATGGGATGGAAGGGAGGGTTAAGAACCAGCCCCTCCCTATGACAGCCACAAATTTAGAAGTTTGACAGAAAAAGAAGTGTTTGCAAAAACAGACTGAAAAGGGAAATCTACTGGGATAGAAAGAAAAACAAGAAAATGTGGTGCTTCCGACTCCAAAGTGGAAAGATATTTTAGAAAAAAAAGATTATGAAGTATACCATAAAACAGACTTTATAAAATTAATATCACAGAATCCATTAACTTTAATCACAATACAACTAAGGTAGACATCTGCTACAAAATTACTGAAACAAAGTATCTATCTGGAAATTAAAAACATTCTTCTAAATAATTCATGGGTCAAAAAAAATCATAAGAGAAATGTAAAAATACTTAGAACTCCTCAGAAACAAAAATGCAATCTAGCAACTTTTTAAAATAATAGGTACAATATTTAGCAGACAGAAAATTTATAAGCTATTACAAGGAAGAAAAACTGACTGATCACTAAGAAAATAGAATGAACAAAGCAATAAAGTAAAATAAATGAATTTGAAAAGAAATATACATAGAATGGACCAACAAAACCCAAAGCAGTTTTTCTGAAAAGGTTGAAATTTACTCAATCTTTGACATGGCTGAAAAAGGAAAAGCAAGAAATAACGTGTCTGAAATGAGGAGGTCTGTAACTACAGATGAGAGAGAAACCGGAAAGATAATAAAGAATGCTAAAAGAAGTTCAGGATAATAGTTGTGAAAACTAAGAGGAAGTAAATTATTTTCTAGAAAATTGTAACTTACTAAAGCTAATTTCAAAAAAAAATTGAAAAATTGAAAAACGCTTACAATCATTAAAGATTTTGAGTAAGCAATTTAAAATCTACCCATAAAAACACACAATGCTAAGCCTTTTATTGATGATACCTGCTGAACATTCAAGTTATATATAATTTTAATCTATTCAAACCCTTCCAGGAAACAGAAATAGAGGGAACAATCTGTAACTCATATGAAGTTGGTGAGTCTGATTTTCTAATACAAGCTTCCCTAAAGAGAACACACACAGGAAAGGAAATAACATGTCATCACATTTATGAACATAGATGAAAACATTTTATCAAACTAAATATACAATGTTTTTAAAAATAAATTCAATATAGCCTAATTGGGTTTATTCTGAGTGTCCAATAGTATTGACTTACAAAAAAACACCTGAGGCAAACTTAATATAAATAGAGAGTTGATTTGGCCCAAGCTTGAGGATTGCAAACCGAGAACACAGATATAAATTGCCCTGAATATACACTCTGATTAGCATCAGTTGTAAGCGGATTTATAAAGGAAAAGAAAGGGCAGTTTGTAAGTTTTTTACCAAGAATTTGCATTAAAATATCATAAGCTATCAATTGGCTATACATTGTTCTTTGTATCACAAATTCCAGGACTTAAATCCAATGCAGGAGGCAGCTAGTGAGGAACAAAATGCCGTTAAACGACTGGCCCCAGGAATGGGTGTGTCAGGGAGGGAATGATTGAAGTCCCATACTGATGTTTCTCTGGGACTGATACATTTTGCATACCTCACAAAGCTCAGACTGCTGTGAAGTATTTTTCTTTCCTCAATAGGCAAACATTAGATTAAATAGTGTGACACGATAATAAAGGAGAGAATCCGTACGACCAAAATTGTTTGTAATAGAGAAAAACAACCTCCACAATAACAACAACCTAAGGTCCATTAATAGAAGAATGAATGAATCAAATGTGGCATATTTATTCGATGGAATAATGTACAACAAATGAGAATGGTGAAATGGTTGGAAACAGGTCCACATACTAACAGGAGTAAATTTCATAAACATAACTTAGATCAAAAAAGACACTTTGTAGCATATATACAGTATAAAACAATTCTTATAAAATCTAAAAACATGCTAAACAATCTTATATATCTTTAGGGAAACATACAAATGTATTAAAAGTAGAACTGTATACTTGAAAATGATTTTAAAAATATAATTTAAAAATGAAAAAATATTAAGTATTGTGGTTACTTTGGAGGCAATGGAGGTAGAAATGAGATCAAAAAGGAGTTTCATATTTTAGTTAAGATAATGGAAAAGTGGATTTTCAGCATATTAATCTTTTTTTCATCTTTTATGTTTGAAATATTATTACTCTAAACATTTTTTATGAGTGAGGAGAAGTAACAAAGAGGGGAGTAAAGGGAAGTAAATTTGATAGAGTTGAGAGGCTGTATGTCCCAAAATGTTTGAAAGTTTGTTGGGCTAGCAATAGTAGAAAAAGGAAGCTAAAAATGTTATCGACCATGGACTGTTAGGCTCTCAAGCCATAGATATTCAACTGACATGAAGCCAAAAAGTGTCCCAGACAAGGCTTTATTGGGGCTTATGACTGAGCACAAGGGAGTCAGCGTAACAGGAAAAATTATCTGGTTGGCTTCCCAAAGGGAGCTGGAAGGACAGTATTAGAGGGGCTATAGCAGGAAAGGAGAGAAGTTTTAGCATGCAGAGACAGGAAATATCAGCGCCTGTGCAGTTGGATAACATGCTTCTTCGTGTGTTGCATGCCTAATTGGCATGTTAAATCTCTATCCCTGGATGTGATTTTTAGTATTATAATAAAGCTATGGGTTAATATCGGTCACTCTCAGGCTTTGTGCACATGTGAGTACTGCACATGTGAGTAGTGGGGGTACCAGCAAGAGATGGAAGTTAGAAGTTAGATACCTGAAATTGAGTTTCAGAAATGCAAAACTTAGGGCAGTAACAAAAGTGGTAATGTATCCATGGAATACATAGTTTCATGTGGAGTAAAAGATCATTGCTGTTGAAGAGGCCACAAACTAATGGGTCAAGATGGCCGAATAGGAACAGCTGCAGTCTCCAATTCCCAGCGCGAAGGACACAGAAGACCTGTGATTTCTGCATTTTGAACTGAGGTACTGGGGTCATCTCACTAGTGAGTGCCGGACAATTGGT
>NW_012119833.1:465940-520280 GCF_000951035.1 Colobus angolensis palliatus | reverse complement strand
CCAACATTGCACAAGTATACATATGTAACAAACCTGCACGTTATGCACATGTACCCTAGAACTTAAAGTATATTAAAAAAAAAAAAAAAACTAATGGGTCAATGTGTTAGATAAATCACCTACCTTGAATTTGAAATTGCCCAGAATTATAGCAAAAATTACAATGGAGAAGACAACAGTGGTCCAGTGTCAATGTAGAATGACTATATCCTGGAAATCTCCACTGATAGCAGTGAGGAGGGGCAGTAAGGCAGTCTGATTTTCAAAAGGCCTGGTTTCTTTCTTTCTTCTTTTTGTTTTGTTTTGTTCTAATAAATAAGAAAGATAAACGATTTTAAAAAGTAAACAGAGAGCAAAGGGTTCATAAACTCACCTGCTGAACCTGATACATGGGTTCAGAGGTGAAGGTAGTTGGAAGAGGCTTTATTTGGTAGTATTTCAAGCAAGGCAATGTCTCCGGTGGGGGCAACCAAATTCAGTTATAGCTAGATGATGAATGAAGGTAATGTTCAGAAGAGGGGTTGAGGTGTGTTAGAGGCAGTTATCATTGACTTACTATGTTCTACAGAGAGCACAATCCAAGGATGTGGGAAAATGGTATGGGAGGTAGATCAGGTCAAGTTAGGTGATATGCTCAACAATATATATATAGGCTGAGTATCCCTTATCTGAAATGCTTGGGATCAGAAGTGCTTGGACTTGGGTTTTTTTTGCTTTTTTGATTTTAGAATATTTGCATTATGCTTACCAGTTCAGCATCTC
Source organism: Colobus angolensis palliatus (assembly GCF_000951035.1). Lineage (NCBI taxonomy): Eukaryota > Metazoa > Chordata > Mammalia > Primates > Cercopithecidae > Colobus > Colobus angolensis. The sequence continues at coordinate 519,518 of NW_012119833.1, read as the reverse complement.
TAATATGAAAATAAAAGCTTGGCTTATAAAGATTTTGCCTTTACTCTTGCTTCCTCCCCATTTCATTGCAATCTAAGATTTACAAAAACATAAGTAGTTGCCGTGGAGATAATTGCTGGGCAATAGAGGAGCCATTTGGGAACAACAGCAAGAACAGCTATAATAGTCAACAGCAGAATTTTACATTCATCTTTTTGCTTTCAATAGTGGAAATGAAAATAGTCTTAGTCTTTTTTTAAAAAATCTATTGGATACTGTGAACTCACTCTCTTTGCTACAGGGCTCATAAGCATCTGGTACATACAAGTAGACCCTACCACTTGTTAAGATACTGAAATGATTCCACACTGGTTGGGAAATAATCATTGTCTCTCAGACTCACCTGAGTGCCACTCCATGGCTGCAGCTCCCAGCCCCTGTCCCCATATCTTCCATAGCTCCTCATTATCCAGCAACTAAAGTTTAAGCCCTGGTCAAGCAGGGCCCAGCACTATCACTATAGTTGGCATACCAGCCACTACACATTGTGAATCTACCAGCTCTTATATATAGTGAATACCGTTTCTGAGTATATTTATCAGACATCACAAACAAATATCCTTCAGGTATGATTGTGAGGCATTCTCAGGGTTTTACATTCCAGAATTATCAGGTAGCATTTAAAATTTCCATGAATTCATCTCATTTTAACTTCTCTTGAAAAATTGGAGATCCTGACTACATTGGACTTTCATTCCAAAAAATCAATAGAACAGAGCAGCAATTGACCCCTTTGGACACTCCATGTGCTCTTTGTGCAGCAATCTCCACCACTTGTTCACCCAAATGACTGCCTCTTTTAATGTGGCTACTCTTACCCCTGTGGATGTTTAAGTTTCTGTGCCCTGCACTATCATACTCCAAATCAAATTCCTGGGAACTGTATTTGGTTCTAGACTTAAGGGTTATTTGATGGGACACAGGGTCAGTGTGGATCTGCTCCTGCTCTATCTCCTTTCTCTTCTATACATCATTTGCTTCTAGAAACTACAATAGCAACTCAGCCACCTTCACTTCTAATTCAAAAAGGCATTTCTTTGCAGACAAGAAAATCTTGTCAATGCCTATATTCCTGAAGTTTCACAGAAAATAATCTAGCATTGGAAGGGGCATGTACACTGGTTTTGATAGTAACTACCAATAAAAGATAGAAATGAAATTGTGACCTCTGTTGTATATATTTGCACAGTAAGTGAAAAGAATTGTGTCTTCTACAGGAAAATTGCTAGTGCCAATTATGCTGCTAATTATGAGAAAGAAGGGTGTTAGGAGTGACAGGTTCAGGGTTTCTACCTGCTCAGCTGCTATTTTCTGCCTTAACTGTGACTGCCACCTGGCCAGTTTGTGAATTCACAGCTATATCTAACGAAAAACAAGAAGGAATGATCTAAAACTACATTTAATCTGAATCCTTGGTTCAGTTCTCTATTGCTGCAAAACACACCATCCAGAACTTAGTTGCTTAACATAACTACAGTTGATTTTCTTGTACTTCTGTGGTTTAACGATTACCAAATCATTCATGCCATTGTAGTCACCTGGAAGTTCAACTATGGCCCCTCTCACATATCTGGTGATTTGCATAGGATGCAATCAGGGAAGCTGGCTTCCTCACCACATGGCCATACAGTGTACCTTGACATGCTTTTCTCAAAGCAGCATTCCAAGAGGGTGAGAGTAGAAGCTTCCAAATTCTTACAGTGTCACTTCTGCCACATTCTGTTGGCCAAACCAGTCAAAAGACCAGTCCAGACTCAAAGGGTGGGGAAATAAGTTCCAACTCTCGATGGGAGAAGCAGCAAGTCACAGGGGAATACATGCAGGAATGAGAGGTGTTATTACCACACTCTGTGTAAATAATCTGCCACATTCCTGAAGCTAGAACTGACAGAGGGCTGGGCTCCACTAAAATAGAAGAGAGGAATTATGGTAGACAAATCCTTAAAATGTATTGGAAATCTTATACAGAAATTAAAAAGTCTCTAATGAGTGGAAACTAAAAATCAGGAAGATAGGGGAGGAGTTCCGATTTGGAATTCACTGGGACAGCTATGAAGGTGAAAAGAAAGGAGGAGGAAATGGGGGTAGGAAAAAAATAGTGAGAGCCAAACAGTCTGGGAGGAAAAAGCCCTGATGGGAAGACTCTCTTCCTGAAAGGGTTCCCCGATAGCTGCCACAGCATGGCCCAATTGCATTCCTGCCCTTGTTCAGTCCTCAAAGCCGGGGCTGTGTTTGCTGATCCATCCTGTCTACTCTCAATCCCAAGGGCAGGATCTCTTCATCTCAGACCTGAGTACTATGATATCATCCAAACAACTCCTCCAGGTTTCCTTTTCTGGTGTATCCTGCATATCACACCTGCTTGGTTTATTTGTTTTTTAAAATATTTCTATTTCTTTCTGAATAAGTAAAATATGCTCACTTTATAACATTTTAAAAGTATGAGGCTGGAAGGAGTGGCTCACACCTATAATCTCAGCACTTTGGGAAGCTGAGGTGGACAGATCACTCGAGGTCAGGAGTTCAAGACCAGCCTGGTCAACATGGTGAAACCCTGTCTCTAGTAAAAATACAAAATAAATTAACCAGATGTGGTGGCTCACACCTATAATCTCAGCACTTTGGGAAGCTGAGGTGGACAGATCACTCGAGGTCAGGAGTTCAAGACCAGCCTGGTCAACATGGTGAAACCCTGTCTCTAGTAAAAATACAAAATAAATTATCTGGATGTGGGGTCGCATGCCCGTAATCCTAATCCCAGTTACTGGGGAGGCTGAGGCAGAGAATGGCTTGAACCCGGGAGGCAGAGCTTGCAGTGAGCTGAGATTGCGCCACTGCACTCCAGCCTGGGTGACAGAGCGAGACTCTGTCTCAAAAAAAAAAAAAAAAAAAAAGAAGCAGTGGAGCCTGGACTTGAATGCTGGAGGACCGTGTTCTTGGCCACAGCACTGTTGGCTTCTGGAATCAGGTCTCCTCATCTGCCCTGACCACACAAAAGTTTGAGATTACTTTTCCCACCAACTATCAAAACTAGTACATTGACTTGGGTTAGTAAGTGATAACTGTAGATCTGCACAATCGTTGACTAAAAGAATAAAGACTAGGACAGTTTTATAAGAAGTCAATATTGTCACTGTCATAAAAATAATAAATCATATGAAACAGACACCAACACTACTTGTACTATGACCTAGTCATGATGTATTAATTTTTGCAACACTTGGACACCTTGTCATTCCAATAAAGACACTGAAGTTGAAAGCAGAAATTTGAAACTAGATGTCACCTCCATCTCTCAGTGCAGGTGATGACCCAGGAGTCAGTAAGGAAGATTGAAGACGAGGGTTGTTGGGAGATAAATAATGAGCACTCAGGAAGGAAGGCAAGTTCTGTTACTTCTTGCCTCATGTCTAGGCTCCTTATTTGCAAAGTAGCCACAGGAGAGAGACCTTTTCCATTTGTGTTTCATCTTCTTGATTGAGAAAGGGTACATAGGAAGAAGCATGAGTATTTAGTTTATAAAACTAAAACCCACAGTGTTCGGATGATATATCTAAATATATTTCTGCTACAGCTGCAACATGGGTTGTGTCTGTTTGTGTATGATCATGAGGCATTTGCAAGGGTGTGCACACTGGCCAGAACACATTTACCAATAATACCTCACACAATGTATACCTGCCACAGCCTGCTGGGTTTTAAACACTGGTGTATGGCATCATGGAAGAGGAAGGTCATCTTTCCTACTGGGCTGTGCATAATTCCATCCTGCAGTCAGGTAGACTATCTGAAACTGGATGTTCCAGCCATTCTCCACTCAATTAAACTTCTGGCAATACCTTTCTACTTATCACACAACAGCCACTTTCTTAAAAGGTCATTTGCACATTTCTGGCCATTCAGAGGCATCCTGTAATAAGGACTATTTGCACTCAAAAAGATGGACTTTACCCATTTCTTGGAAAAACCATTTGGGGCATTTTCTGATGCTAGCTTTTAATCAACTACCTAAGCCACCCAGACTTGGGGGAGGTAGATTGATCTTCCTGCTCATTGATGAAAGGAATGTTCCTTCCTGCTCATTGATGAAAGGCAGATGATAGAGATGAACACATTTCTGATAAGCCATTTCCAGTTTGGAGCACCACAGAGCATACAACCTTCATAACCAAACTACTGAAGTCATTGGGCATCGAGGACAGTGGTTTGTGGACTGGGAGACAGCAGAAATAACCCTCCTCTGCTGATTCCTTCTGGTGAGACCACTAAAATTGCTTTAAAGAAAGTCAAAGTATCTTTCAGAGAAGGGACAGGAGCAGGTATGAGATAACTGCTCGGAACAGGTCGTTAATTAGTACCAACACTTGCCACTCCAATATACCAGATGATTCCCACCCTATTTGCCAAAAATATATATATTATTTTCTTTGATATCTTCAACTCACATATCAAGTCTGCAAAGACCGAATGAAGTCTTCAAACAAGTAGAATGATGAGGCTCTGCTGAAACCCTTGGAGGAGAAGCACCCTGTTTGTCTCTATTGCTTCAGTGTGCAAAATTGCTTCCCACTGATCACCTCATCCCTGCTCTCAACAAAAGCTCCTTTCTGGAACAATAACCTGGAACGAGTGTCAAAAGTTAATCACCACTTGGCTTTAGGGATGAGTTTAAAAGACCTGTTTCAGGAATCAAGATTCCCAGTACCCTTTTAGAACAAGTCTTGCTATTTATACAGCACATTTCCCAAATAGGGCGTCTGGTTATTTATAGAAAAGCCAGATTGAACATGTGTCTGGGTTACTTCTGTGATTGGCATACTGTGGGGAAAGTTGGTTGCATCAGTCAAGAGATGTTTATGGATTGTCTACTCTATGTAAAATAGTGTAAAAATGAAATTTGTATCCAAGCTTTACTCTTGAGTAAAACAGAGGATTTCAAAATCGAACTGTCTTAAAAAAAAAAAAACCTGCATGATTGCCATTCTAACTGGTGTGAGATGGTATCTCATTGTGGTTTTGATTTGCATTTCTCTGATGGCCAGTGATGATGAGCATTTTTTCATGTGTCTGTTGGCTACATAAATGTCTTCTTTTGAGAAGTGTCTGTTCATATCCTTCGCCCACTTTTTGACAGGGTTGTTTGATTTTTTTCTTGTAAATTTGTTTAAGTTATTTGTAGGTTCTGGATATTAGCCCTTTGTCAGATGGGTACATTGCAAAAATTTTCTCCCATTCTGTAGGTTGCCTGTTCACTCTGATGATAGTTTCTTTTGCTGTGCAGAAGCTCTTTAGTTTAATTAGATCCCATTTGTCTATTTTGGCTTTGTTGCCATTGCTTCTGGTGTTTTAGTCATGAAGTCCTTGCCCAAGCCTAGGTCCTGAATGGCATTGCCTAAGTCAGGAAACAACAGGTGCTGGAGAGGATGTGGAGAAATAGGAACACTTTTGCACTGTTGGTGAGACTGCAAACTAGTTCAACCATAGTGCAAGACAGTGTGGCCATTCCTCAAGGATCTAGAACTAGAAATACCATTTGACCCAGCAATCCCATTACTGGGCATATACCCAAAGGATTATAAATCATTCTACCATAAAGACACATGAACACCTATGTTTATTGTGGCACTATTCACAAGAGCAAAGACTTGGAACCAACCCAAATGCCCATCACTGATAGACTGGATTAAGAAAATGTGGCACATATATACCCTGGAATACTATGCAGCCATAAAAAAGGATGAGTTCATGTCCTTTGTAGGGACATGGATGAAGCTGGAAACCATCATTCTCAGCAAACTATCGCAAAGACAGAAAACCAAACACGGCATGTTCTCACTCATAGGTGGGAATTGAATTATGAGAACACTAGGACACAGGGTGGGGAACATCACACACCGGGGCCTATTGTGAGGTGGGGTGGGGGGGAGGGATAGCATTAGGAGAAATACTTAATATAAATGACGAGTTAATGCGTGCAGCACACCAACATGACACATGTATACATATGTAACAAACCTGCACAGTGTGCACATGTACCCTAGAACCTAAAGTGTAATAAATAAATAAACAAATAATAAAAATTTTTAAAAAAATAAATTTAAAAACCTGCATGATATGGTCCATATCCACACTGTATGTCAGAAAATGCTATTGAAACCTGTTATCATAAGTAAAGGAGTGATGACAAAAAATTAGTGCAAAATATATACTATGCCACTGTCATTCAAATAAGCATTTGCTTTAAAAAGTACACAACATGATTTGAAATAAGCACTAGACTAGGACTCAGGACTAGATGCTACTTTAATCATGACCATTAACACACTGGATGACCTGAGCAAATTCCTCTTTGAATCTGAGTTTTGACTTCCTAATGGTAAAGCTAAGCAGGTAGAACAGGATGATGTATTAAGTTTATTCCAGTGTTGAAATTCTATGATTTTGTAATTCTACCTCAGTCATTCTTCCATTAACACTGAATTTCTTTTAACAGAAAACATATTAAGCATCAAAATAGCAAAATATTCATTCTGCCTTTCATCATTAATATATATCTCAAAGCTTTTGAATCTTTAGTTCACCAAATTATATCACATAATTAATGCAACATCTACTGGTATTATCCACAAATGCTATATTTTGTCAAGAGTCACTATTGAGGAGTAATTTAAAATTCTGAATATTGAATTCATTACAAAGTACACTCATCAAACACTAATGATGATTAATTTTTGTTTTGCTGTGATTAACTCACCTTGTGTCTCATTATGATAATTTGTTCTAATTCCCTCATTCTTCCCTAGCAGAATAATCTCCAACAATCATTTGAAGGGAACATCAAAAAAGCTGTTATTTTCATAAGAAAAGACTGAGATACACTTAGTAATTATTTTCCAGAATATGAAGCCACAGATTATGATCAGCTATTTTTCATTTACACAAAGGAGAGAAAACAAATCTAAACAGGAAGCAAGGTTGTGATTACCAAAGGAGTTTTCGTTATCGTTCCTCTCTAGAATCTGATACTAAGAAAAATTGGCAAACCTATTGTTCTCGATGCATTTCAGAATATGGGAGATACATTTGTGGTTCCTAATGTTTCTTTCTTGTTTTATTTGAGAAACGGGGGGTGGGGGTTTGGGGGGGAACACCAATATTTTTCACAAGTCCTGTTTTATATTTTCCAGTATCACTTCACTACTTCCTACCTTCAAACTATCTTGGTATATTTAAAAGGTAACCAAAAACACCTTTCTAACTATTTACTTCTACAAAAGTTAAGGCTCTGCTCCTGAGTCTGTGTCTTAAATAAGAACATTAAACATAGTTTCTACTAAGCTATATATAAGCTCAGCCATTTGACCTATGTAAGCATGCTCCCCCAAAATTTGGAGCAGACCTATCTACACTTCAGTATGCCCATGGAAAAGATTTCTGAAAGATTTTGGTCCCTTCTTTAGGGTTTGCTAAGTGCAATACAAATGATAGCACTGTTATCCATGATCAGAGGTCATTGCAGGGGGAGGGTAACAGGATGAGCTAAAGTAGAACTTTACAATATTAATAAATTAATACAAATGACTGCTATATTCTCCCAAATTTTGCATATTCTCTTATATAACCCTCACAACAAACCCAAAGCCATATTCCCAGAAAAATTTACTTGCCTAGCATTGTACAACCTATAAGAAGATGAGTAAGAATTTGAATCCAGGTAAATTTCTTTATGTTTAAAAGTGTTAAAGAAAAATTCTATATTGACAATATTTTCAGATAGATGATGTCCAGTTTGAAAGGTTTTATCTGCAAGTTTCAAGCGCATTCACTTACCTGACCCGATTAACCTGGGATCAATAACTTAGAATTTCAAAATAATGAAAAAATTATTATGTATTTGTTAATAAATGATATTGGATAGTCATCCAGGAGGGAAAACAGTCAGTCAAATTCTTATTTATTGGAATCAAATTGTTCGAAGATTTTAATATAAATAAAAAATGAAACCATAAAAGTACTTAAAGAGATATGGGAAAAATATTGTATAATTGAGAGCAAAAAAGGCCTTTCTAAGAATGACACAAAATTCTGAAGACATAATAGAAAAGTATTATAAATTACATTATTTAAAAAATAAATTCAACATGGCAAAACCAATGTGAAATATGAAAAGAATACAACCAATCAGAAAAAAAGATTTGGTATTTATATGATAATTAAAATGTTTCTAAAATATAAAAAATCTAGAAATTAATATAAAAATACCCCACAGCAATTCAATAGAAAAATGGACAGTGGGTATGAAAAGGCAGTTCACATTTTTTAAAAATGAAAATGCTTATCTTAAATTTAAGAAAAATATTTAACCTTACTCATAATAACAGAAAACAAATTATGAGATCATAATGATACTAGATTCTGTGTATTAGACTGGCAATGATGAAAGGTCTTGTTAATACCTTATTAATACATCACGTTGAAAAGTGTGTGGAGAAATTGGCCTTTTCACAAATTTCTTAGGAGACTGACGTAACTTCCATATAGGGCAATTTGGCAATATCAAGCAAGATTTTAAATGCACATACTCTTTCACCCAGCAATTTCACCCCCAGGATTTTATCATTTCATATTCATGAAATTTTGTATGTACAAAGTTATTCATTTTTGAATATTCATGTTTGTGACATTTTTGCAACAGCAAAAGATTGGAAGCACCTTAAATGTCTATCAATAAGTGACGATCTAACAAAATTATGGTACATTTATAATGTTGAGGTTATGGGGGATGTAATCCACTCTCTTTTGTTGCCATCAGGAAGGGTTTTTCCTAAACATTCTTATATTCTTGCCCACTGTTTACTAAACTGAGTTGCCGAATTCATGAGTTTAGTGAGAAACTGGGTCCAGTACAGCTGAGCCCCCTTATCCAGCTTTCGCTTGGGATCTGCCTGCAGTGCATTTAGATCTGCTCCACCAGGTCATGAGCCCTTTAGGGAGGGTATCGTGTAGGGAGGCCTGTGGCTATTTGAGCTCTATGTCTGGGTTGGTAAACATGCCCAATTTGAGGGCTTAGTGTTAGGAAATCATTGCGTTGTGTACCTGGGCTGCATTTTCTAGTATAGGTTTTAACAGTAATACAAAGATTTTTATTTTCGTCTTCTTTGCACTTAGTCTAATCTCTCAGTTAATGCAAAACACAGGTGGGAAAAGCATCAGCACCATTTACTTTGCCTCTCTTATACCAGTATGCACATTTGAATCCTATTTACCCACAAAAATAAGAAATACCTCTCCTGGTACAAATAGGAGATCATCTGCAAATTTAATCACTGGGAGAAAAGAGAAAGGTGCAGAACAGCATGTGAAGAACGCTACCACTAGGTGGAAAGAGGGGAGAGAGCATATGTTCACATGTACCTGCATAACATATCTCTACAGGGAAATACTGGAAGCTGATAATATAGGTTGCCTCCAGACAGGGGAAGAGAGTGGCTGGAGACAGACAGAGGAGTTTTTTTGTAGTATTCATTTTTGTATTTTTTGAATTGTGAATCCATGAGGATGTATGATCATATGAATCCATTACTTCACAGTATATTGTACATGTTTCTAAAATTACTTCTTCTTTCCCTTTCCTGCTCCCCAGGAAAATTATATTTCAATAGTGCTGGTGTTAGTAAAACAACATAATTGCAAAATATGTTAGGGGGCAACACATAATATATGATTAGTCTTGGGCTTTCTTACCTATGACAACCAAGGATCTTCCTTACTCAGTGTCTCCTTGTCCCTCCTCCTCCATGAAGGACTCTTTCCCTGGGGTTTAAATTTAGGCTTTCCTGACACAACATCAGGAGACAAGGAGGGGGACAGTAGCAAGCTAAACAAGGAAGGAAGCTGTAGAGAGGAGTTCAGGTTTTTTGAATGTGTCTGGTGCACTTCTATGGAACACAGTATTAGAAGTCCTGGCTAGTGCAATCAAAAGAAATAAAAGGCATCCAAAAAAAAAAAAAAAAAAAAAAAGGACAGAGAGAGAGAGAGAGCAAGAGAAAGCCAAACTATTCATGTTTGCAGACAACATGATCCTGTATCTAGAAAACCCCTTCGTCTCAATCCAAAAGCTCCTTAAGCTAACAAACTACTTCAGCAAAGTCTCAGGATACAAAATCCATGTGCAGAAATCACTAACGTTCCCATACACCAACAACAGTCAAGCCAAGAGCCAAATCAGGAGTGAACTCCCATTCACAATTGCAGCACAAATAAAATATAATACCTAAGAATACAGCCAACTAACAAGGTGAAAGGTCTCTGCAAGGAGAACTACAAAACACTGCTCAAAGAAATCACAGAGGAGACAAACATGGAAAGAACATTCCAAGCTCATGGATAGGAAGAATCAATATCATTAAAATGACCACACTGCCCAAAGCAATTTATAGATTTAATACTATTCCTATTAAACTACCATTGATGTTCTTCACAGAACTAGAAAAAAACTATATTAAAATTCATATGGAACCAAAAAAAAGCCCAAATAAACAAGGCAATCTTAGCAAAAAGAACAAAGCTGGAGGCATCATGCTACAAGACTTCAAACTATACTACAGAGCTATAGTAACTGAAACAGCATGGTACTGGTACAAAACCAGACACATAGACCAATGGAACAAAACAGAGAGACCAGAAATAAGGCCACACACTTACAGCCATTTGACCTTTGACAAAACTGACAAAAAATAAGCAATTAGGAAAGGACTCATTATTCAATAAATGATGCTGGAATAACAGGCTAGCCATATTCAGAAAACGCAAATTGGACCCCTTCCTTACATCATATACAAAAACCAACTCAAGATGAACTAAAGACTTGAATGTAAAATCCAAAACTATAAAAATCCTGGAAGCATTCTGGACATAGGTATGGGCAAAGATTTCATAATGAAGACACCAAAAGCAATTGCAACAAAAGCAAAAATTGACAAGTGGGATCTAATTAAACTTAAGAGTTTCTCAAAACGAAAGAAACTATAGCAACAGGGTAACCACATAACCTACAGAATGAGAGAAAAAATTTGCAAACTATGCATTCAACAAAGGTCAAATATCCACAATCTACAAGGAACTTAAATTTACAAGCCAAAACAAACAATCCCATTAAAAAGTGGGCAAAGGACATGAACAGACACTTTTCAAAAGAAGACAAACATGTGACCACAAGCATATTAAGAAAGCTCAACATCACAGATCATTAGAGAAATGCAAATCAAAACCACAATAAGATACCATCTCACACTGGTCAGAATGGCTCTAATTAAAACGTCAAAAAATAACAATTGTTGGCAAGGTTGTAGAGGAAAAGGAATACTTATACTCTGTTGGTGAGAGTGTAAATTAGTTCAGCCATTGTGGAAAGCAGTGTGGCAATTCATCAATTGACCCAGCAATCCCGTTACTGGTTATATACCCAAAGGTATATAAATCATTCTATTATAAAGATAGATGCATGCCTATGTTCATTGTAGCACTAGTCTCAATAGCAAAAACATGGAATCAATCTAAATGCCCATCAATGGTAGACTGGATAAAGAAAATGTAGTACTTATACACTGTATTAGTCTGCTCTCATGCTGCTAATAAAGACATACCTGAGACTGGATAATTTATAAAGCAAACAGATTTAATGGACTCACAGTTCCACATGGCTGGAGAGGCCTCACAATCATAGCAAAAGGCAAATGAGAAGCAAAGTCATGTCTTACATAGTGGCAGGCAAGATAGTGTGTGCAGGGGAACTTCTTTTTATAAAACATCAGATCTTGTGAGACTTATTAACACAGAAACAGCAAAGAAAATATCTGCCACCATGATTTGGTTACCTCCCACCAGTTCCCTCCCATGATATGTTGGAATTATGGGAGCTACAATTCAAGATTTGGGTGGGGATACAGCCAAACCACATCATATACCTTGGAATACTATACAGCCATAAAAAAGAATGAGATTATATTCTTTACAGGAACATGAATGGAATGGAGGCCATTATCCTCAGGGAATTAATGCAGGAACAGAAAAGCAAATACTGTATGTTCTCACTTGTAGCTGGGAACTAAATGAGAACACATGGACACTTAGAAGGGAACAACACACACTGAAGTCTACCAGAAAGTGGAGGCTGGGAGGAGGGAGAGCATCAAGAAAAACAACTAATGGTTACTAGGCTTATTACCTGGATGACTAAATAATCTGTACAGCAAATTCCTCTGACATGTGTTTACCTGTATAACAAACTTGCACATTAAGAAAAAACGTTAAAACAAGAAAATGCAAAAAAAGAAAGAGATTGGTGGAAAAAATCACTGGAATGTATGTAAAAAAGTCAACAGGAGAAAAGTCAGTACTTTTAGGAAGAAGTTCTGTGAACTTATATACATATCATGGTTCTTGGGCTCTGAGATAGGACCACCTGGGTCCCAGTTTCAATGGACTTAACAAATATGACTTGGTCCTGAAACCTGAGCCATGATGGTGTCTTGCTGCTTCAGATGGCTCCCAGTACCACCATTTAGCAGACACATAAAACAAATTAACAAGATTAAAATCCTCCCGCAGACAGGCTTTTCTTCTACTGATTCATTTACTATAGAGAGGCATCACCTGCTATCTAAGCTGCTAGTGAGTCATAAAACTGGCATCTGTTTTCTGCTTTTTTTTTTTTTTCCTTTCAGAAGAATATAATGGGGGTACCAATAGCCTGTGTTTTGGGAGCTCCTAATAAACAGTTTTGCTCACTGCTAAATATAAGATATATGCACTGGGCAGTCACTGTGGGCACTGGGCTGGTTTATCCAGCACCTCCATGTTGTGGGCCCTACGAGAAGAAGGAAGTGAAGTAAAGGCAATTTCCTCTGGCAGGGATGAGAGGAGGGTTCACTCAGACCCCTTTCCCAATTTGGCTGACTCTGTAATCCACATCTCTCCTGCCCCTAACTTCTTTCTTTTTGTTTATCTCAGAATTGCTTAGTTTAAGTATTCATAAAAGACATATTATGATTGATAGCACTAGCTTATTTTTACATAAAGTTTAATACTACACAGTTCATGCATAGATCATTAAAGTGTCAGATTGTCTTTGTTACGAATTTTCTTTCATCTCAATATGAAATCCTGTTCACATATTTTTGGTTGTCACAGTTTGTGGCTCACAAACCTCATAATTTAAACACACACACACACACCCCAGAGGAAACTTGAGCTTCAGTGTGATTAACATAGATCCCCTCTGCTGAGATTTGTTGGGATGTTTGTCAGAGTCCTTGAATTGCTGGCATTATCATTTGTTTCTACAATGATGGCAGTGATGGGAAATAATCACTGGCAAGAACTCTGATCCCCTTGCCAGAGAGGTTTGGAGTATGAGGAGAAAGCAGCCAAGAAACTTGATTTAAAATTCTAGAAAAAAATTTTTTTTGCAACAATAAATGTTAACTGTCATTCAGATACCTAAACAGAAGCAAAATTCTCTACAGGACAGAGACTGTTCTGAAATACATAACAAATAAAAAATCCTTCTTAGACTTTTATTATTATATATGACAGCAAGAAGAACAAAGGCAGCAAAAAAGGATATGCTCTGGAAGTCTTTCAATGCTCTCCTTATATCACGTTTTCAGCTGTATTCTCCCACTCATGGAAGTCAAATCATCCTAGCTAGATTCTATTTTTGTTTGTGAATATTGCTCACATTAGAAGGTTAACATTAAATTTATCACATATATATATTTTCAAAAACAGATTTCATTTTCCTGTATTTCTAAATCACCAAATCTTTCTTAATGGAATCATTAATTCATTGAATCACTTATTAATAAATAAATAAATATATTAATCTGCTTACACAGAACTGTGTTTTGTTTAATAAGATATCACAAGGGAACTATCCCCTGTTGATGTGGTTTGGCTGCATCCCCACCGAAATCTCGACTTGAATTGTATCTCCTAGAATTCTCACATGGTGTGGGAGGGACGCAGGGGGAGGTAATTAAGTCAGGGGGACCAGCCTTTCCCGTGCTATTCTTGTGATAATGAATAAGTCTCACTAGATCTGATGGATTTATCAGGGGTTTCTGCTTTTGCTTCTTCCTCATTCTGTCTTGCTGCTGCCATGTAAGAAGTTCCTTTCGCTCTCTGCATGATTATGAGACCTCCCCAGCCATGTGGAACCGTAAGTCCAGTTAAACCTCTTTTTCTTCCCAGTCTTGGGTATGTCTTTATCAGCAGTGTGAAAACAGACTAATACACCTGTGTTCTCTAAACTTTAGCTGATTAGGGTGAATGACTGGGCAGATGGTCGCCTCTTCCTTTTCAATGTAGCCACAACACTATGCCACGCATGTGATGATGCACATCAGAGCTACCTCCTCTGATGCAAGGGAAAAAAGGAGCCCTTACCTGGACAGAGCCCTGTAGCCTGGGAATCCTCAAGGTTGCCACCAGTGGAGAAACCATACTTCCTTCATATGCCAAGTAATCCAGAACGGGAAGAATATTCCAGATTTGTGGCCAGAAAGGCAATTCTGAGAAACATATTCTACAGCTCCAAGCTATTACAGTCAAATACTCTTCTGTCCAAATCCTGCCTAAAATCTTCAAATCTTTCTGTCCTTCTCCCTTGGGACAATTGTTCCCTTTCTGCTGAAATTTTAAGCATTTCCATTGACTAGCATCATTGCAGCCCTTGAGTATTAGGTCATGGCTTCAACTTGAAACCTTGCTAGGTTTCAACATTTATGGGAGTTAATCAATACCACAAGTGGGTTTTACCTGTGAGACTATTGGAGGTAAATTTATTTCCATATTCTCAGGTGGCATCTAACTGCTGGCAAGGTGTAGGTAATATGTGGATTGATTGCAAATGTGACTCAGAAAAGGAGAGGTGTGTGCTAGTGGTAGCTACTATGAAGAGATGATGGTCATAATCCATGTTGGTTCTATTTTCTTTATGATGAAATATTAGACCAACGAAAATTATGACTTTTCTTTTTAATTTATCCATCTGATTACACAGTGTTTGATAGTTCTCTTATATTTTCCATCATTACCAATTTTGTATTCCATTCTGGGATTTGACCATTACATTGTGTGAAAAGGACAGGACACAGGTACTTTCTCATACCAACCACATGGTTAAGAGTTGAATAACCCTCATGTGCTATTTTGTTGTCATAAAATTGTATGCATGAATCATCAGCCAATGAGGCCCTGCACTTAAAAGATAAACAACCTGGTAGCTCTTGGGTAGAAGACTGAAGCCATAACCAGTCTCTGCTTAATTTGACTGCAAATGATTAATGATGACAGCAAAGTTTTATTACTCCAAGTGCAGGTCACTTCTTAAAGTTATGGTTTCTAATAATAGAAAACTGCTTTCCCACTGTATTTTAAAGAGTAAGATTGCAGTCCTACTAATTAAGGTGATGGCAGAAATACTCTGAGATTTGGCAACCCAGCTTGGAGGCAAAATGAAGAGTTAAAAAGAATCTACATGACTTCTGTCTCCACGAGTCAGTACACCACAGCAGCAGTTAGATCCTACCTGAGAGTATGGAAATAAATTTGCCTTCAATCGTTTGACAAGTTAAATCCACTTGTGGTATTGATTAACTGTGGAAGCAAACACTAAGAGATTACAAAGTAGGTGACTGTGACACTTCAATAAAATGTGATCTGGTGCTAATTTCAGAATTATTAGTCAGACTCTTTCAAGATGATAGGAAGAAAAGACCTACTCAGGTTATCTCCAGCAGTGAACAGTTATCATAAGAAATCACAGGGAAGGAAATCAGGAAACAATCTCAGGAGCCTCAAAACCAGGGATTAGAGAGCCCAGAAAGCTGCTGGGGATTCAACAGGGGCTTTTGTCTGAGATGTGACCCTACAGAATCTCTTTCTCTGAAATTGGAAACGCTTGGCTCTATCCTCCAAGCATTGCTACTGAAATGAATCTATAATTTTCTCTTCCTGCTTCTTTTACTTGCAGCCCTACAGACTCAGTTTACTCTCCTGTTTATCTGGTAGTTTCTTCTTATTTAAGGCTTTGCTGCCTCATGACTTCTGCTCCTCACCGTTCCTTCTAATGCCTCCTTTTCACTGCCGTTGACCCAATTGCCAGACTCCTTCTCTGTGTGTCTCCTTCAAATGCGCCACGTGAGACGATCTAAACAGGTTAGCAAAGTCGTTGGTGCCCAGCATCATCTTGGACAGGAGTCGCATATCAAGATACTTCATATGTCACTGACCAGCACAGAAATCTCCGCCTTTGGGTTACAGGCCCATTAATTCTTGTTCTAATTAGCTGTAGCCAATGCAGCAGGAATGTGTGGTACAAAAATGATTCACTATGTGTAAGGAGCATCTCAGAAGAGTGCAGCAGGTTCTCTGATGATAACTAGAGGACTTCCTTCCATGGCTGATCCAGTACATTAGGAAATAAGGACAGAATTGTAACTGAGAAATTGGAAGCTGGTCAATTGTATTGTGCTGTGTGAATACAGGGATTCCTAGAGTGTGAAAGAGGAAATCCCTAATACCGGTGGGTGTCTATTCATTCTGCCCAGTAAAGAGCATGCTCAGATAGGGAAGCTCAGGTGTCAGTCCATCTGAAAAGTACATTTATTGCAGAGATGTGGTATTTTCATCAAACCCATATATTAACCCTCCTTGTTCTGAGCTCATGCAGGCCCAGCAGGTTTCACATAAAGCCACTTGATGTTGTCAGCCTACTGAGCAGGGATGTACGGCTCTGTCAACGTGAGTATGCCTGTCTACCTGACAGTCAGTCACAGTTGTCATTATAAATAAGCATTATAGTATATATTTGTTAATGTGAATACATTCCTGAGAGAGAAGAACTCATAAAAATCAAGGTTTCTGGTCTTGCAAAATTGAGGACCAGCTCTGGAATGTGATCAATGCCTCCAAGATAGGTTTCATCTTGTGGGGCCCTAGCTTAGTTTCTGCAAACCTTCCCTATGTTCTCTTCTCTGCACCACCATGAATAATGAGCTGTATATTTGAAACTTAATACAAAGTACTTTATTGCCAAGTAAATTCCATTTGTATTCACTCAACAATTAATAAGCATCAGTTTAATTTAACCAAATCATTGGCCATTGGAGAGCATGCTGGGTTCACAAAATGTTTTCCAAACTGAACCATGAAAGACAGTTAAAAGGAAAAAAAGGTTTCAAAAATGTTTATAAGAACATTCTAAACTTGAGACAAATATACTATTATTTGAGGAATTAATGAGGCTTAAACATGGCCACTCAGCATCATCAGTTCTTAACCTTCCTTTCTGCCTCCCTCCTGTTCATGGGGTCAGTGGACTTCCATTACTGACACCTCTCACACACATACTGAGTTTCAACCAAGTGGTATTCACATAGCTGAGGACAATTCTTTCATTATTCTGTATTACTGAAAGCTTCAGGGAGTACTGGGCACATTGTCTTCTATATGAATGGTACCCAGAGTTGCACAGTGTAGAATCACATGACCACAGGTGTTGATGGACACTTGCATGTGGTAATATTAACTCTCTAATGTAAGAACTTGTCTTCGTAGGTAAAGAGTATGAATGAGAGAAAGATGTGGATAATTTGAGAAGCAATATCCAACTTTGATATATGAAAACACTTCTCTGAAATATGACCAGATAGCTGGTAATTAAATTACTAAGATAATTTGTTGAAAATGTTGTTAAGAAACGAATCTGTAGTATTAGAAGTAACAGAAGCATTACTGAATTGAACAAATTAAATATTGAGTCAGGTGACATGAAACCTTATGTTTTGGGAACTATGTATCATTAAGAGATTTGAAAGTAAAAGATACCTCTGGAGGGGAGGGGAGCATGAGTTGTTTAAATAACTAAAACTTTCATACACCTGTTTTTAAGAAGTTATACCATTTATTTTATTTTCTTGTATTTGATTTATACACAGTCTAGGTTTAAACTACTGCTGTCTTTTCACTTCCTCTTTTGAGCTCTTAGAATGTGTGAAAGGGCTATAATTATGGACAATTAGGAAACAAAAGTCTCCAATGTACACATGTTTACTTTACTAAGAACAATCAGTGATGAAATGTTTAATGCTCCAACTTAGTAAAAACCACAGGGCTAGGGGGCTTGTTTACATCATTCTTCAAGGTTTTGAACGAAATAAACTGCATAAGGAGGAAATATTGCTTTGTGTCTAGGGCCAATGCTTGAAAAATGAATGTTAAATGCAAGAAATTGCTTGAGGTGTTTCACTGTGGTCAATAATTCCAGAAAGCACACTATATCTTAATTCTCTGGAAACTGGTTTCTGTGAGGCTCCTGTGTGTGTGTATGTGTATGTGTGTGTGTACAGGGGGTACACTTAGTTAAATTTGGATAGGCTAGTTATATGCAAGAGTGTATCACTTCCTTCAATCAGAAAAATCATTCTGAATAGAAATTGTTTGATTGCAGGGGTGGTTATGGGATCCCTTCAGCTTAAAAGCAGCAATTCTCCACCCCATTAATTCCTTATTCAAGTTCTTCACTGTTTAAACACCGCTGTTTGTCTCTTGCTCAGAGTTGCTGATTTGGAAAGAATCTTTTGATATTCATTACCCAATGAAGCATGCAAGGCTGTTGTTGCATTATCTTATTAAATGAGTAGTTGTTTTTGTGATGCATCATAAAAAAAGCACAAGAATTACTTCCTGTTATGAAAACCATACTGATTTAAAAACAAATCCAACAAGATGGGCTCAAAACTTGTTTATGCCAAATTGATGATGACTAAAAACTTTTAGGATTTCTGCAAAACAGCTTTAAGATGAAGCACCAACAACAACTACTTTTGCTGAGACACAAACAGTACTAAGCTAACTAGTATGAGAAGAACCTGGCTAGGTGAAATGGTCCGTATTATATGCCTTAGCTTTTGATATGCCTTGAAGGTTTTAAGGTAGTATGAATTAGAGAACTAAGGAACTCAATATGAGCAAAGTAAACATGTCTCTTACTTGCTTAATTAGTTCCCCTTCCTCTACTGCCTTCCTGCCAGTACAATCTCCAAATAACCAAAATGTCTTTCTTAGATTTGAGTCAATTAAAACTCCTGCATATTTTCCTCCTGTGTACAGATGAAGTTCAAGCTTTTTAGCATTCTATCTGATACCCTTATTATTTTTATTTTTTCTGACTCTCTGGATGATGACTGTCTCCTAGTCTCATTGCTACCAAAGGCTCTTCCTATCTCTGTTTTATACTATTCTTTCTACCTAGTATGCACTTCCATCCTTGGACCCTCAAAATCAAATTCAGACATAACTCCCAACTGGGTTCTTTCTGAGACTCCTTTCCCTCTTTTAAAATCTATTGTTGTACCTATCACCCTATGATGGAAGGAGAGGAGGCATCTGGCAGACAGTTTGCTTGAAGTGGGTATTTGGAACTAGGATAATTACCTTTAGGTTGTAGTTGTTTGGCAAATATGTGGACTTATCTAACTTATCTAAATTGGGTGTTCATTTGGGTGGTTTAGAGATACTGCTGGAGATTTTGCACTAGGGCTCATTAAAGCCTTGTAAGCCACCCTTTGTTATCCAACTGAACTGGGATCTGCTCACCAGGCACAGTGAGTCCAAAACATCCACACTGAGGTTTGCAGCAGAAGAAAGGAGGGCATTTATTTGCAGGGTGCCAAACAAGAAGAATCGGGCAGCTCTAGCTTAAATCCCAAACTCCCTGATGGCTTGCATGTAGGGGTTTTTAAAAGCTGGAGTAAATTTCAGGAAAGCAGAAGTTACAAGCAAAACCATAAATCAATATATAGGGATTACACATTGGTGTGACCTAAAAGGGGAGGATATCTTGAAGCAGGTGGCTTGCAGGTCATAGGTAGATTCAAACGTTTCTGATTTGCAATTGGTTAAGAAGGTGAAGCTTTGTCTAAAAATTTGGGGCCAGCAGAAAAGAACGTTGGCTCTGGCCCGTGGGTGTGACCTTTTCCAGGTCCCTCAGGAAAAAACTTAGAACAAAGAACAGTGGTCAGAGTTCAATCTTCAGTTTCCCCTTTTCAGAGGTCTACGTGCCACAGATACATCCAGTGGACGTCCAGGTTTCTGAAAAGCAACTTAAATACATATGTTAAGATATCATCTTTAGTTTCTGTAGGGGAACATCCTGTGATTCTAACTTCCTTGGCTATTGTTTTAAGATACTATTTACCTTCTTGCTTATCAAGTCATTTATTTACTTCTCAGGGCTAAGTAGGTGCCTGAAATCTTCCTTGAAGGAACTAAAAACTTTTCTTCTTTTCCGAGGGGGCCTGCAGGCCCTAAGTGAAGTTCCGATTCCATCTAACTTTGGCACACCACAAGCTGCACGTGTTTCTTAACATCTTCCATCTGTATCTGGATTTGCATTTCTTTGGGCAGAAGCTTTTTCATTGCAGCATCCTACTGGCTAGCAGCATTAGGCACTCTAGGTACTCAGGAAATGCTTATTAAATTTTTTAGTTAATTGAAATAAACATATTATGAATAAGTCTTAATGAACAAAGTCATAACATCCCTGAGAAAATAAAAACAGCAACTAATAAATGAACCACTTGAGGATTTATAAGGATCTTGATGCATATTTTATTTAATCCACACATAACTCCATGAACACAGTTGAAGGAATAACAGCAGCTCATCCTCAAATACACCTGAGAGATTAATAGCTTTTGCTTTGCCTCTTTTCCCTGACTCTGACTTCATCCCTTTCATACCACACTGCCACCAGGCAAAGGCTGTGTCACAACTGTGACAGGCTGATGGCGAGCAGCCAAGAAGTCTCATAAAGTGACTTTTACAATAGTATCTTTGCCATAGTCAAAGGCCTAGTCCTTGTTCTTGAGGGTTCAGAAATTCGGTTGCTAAGACTTCATTAGTATATTAGTATCTCTCCTCAAGAAGGCTTTATCTGAATTCAGAAACATGGACTAGGTACTCTTTCTAAATGGTCCCACAGGAGTCTGTGTTTACCTCTCTCTAAGCACTGAACTCGATACTGCTAATATCCATGACTGTCTTCCTTATCAGATTATTGATATCTGGAAGGCAGGGCTGGTCCTAGCTCATAATCTCTTCTTATTGAAGTAGGGTGACATATAGAAGGGAAAAATTGCTTCCCTCTACCTTCCTAGATACTTTGGCTAGTCTACAAATTAAATGGACATAAAACAGATTAACAGGAGAATAACAGGCTGGGCACAGTGGCTCATGCCTATAATCCCAGCACTTTGGGAGGGCAAGGTGGGCGGATCACAAGGTCGGGAGATTGAGACCATCCTGGCTAACATGGCGAAACCCCGTTTCTACTAAAAATACAAAAAATTAGCAGTGTGTTGTGGTGCGCGCCTGTAGTCCTAGCTACTCAGGAGGCTGGAGGCAGGAGAATGGCATGAACCCGGGAGGTGGAGGTTGCAGTGAGCCGAGATCATGCCACTGCACTCCAGTCTGGGCGACAGAGCAAAACTTCATCTCAAAAAAAAAAAAAAAAAAGAAACAGGAGAATAACAATTTACAAGTGTGTACATACAAGTATGTAACTTGTAGTATGTTAATTCATACATAACAAGTATTAGTTACATACTTACAGATGGGAATCTCACACACAGAAAAATGAGACTCAAAGAAATGACCAGATGATTGAAGGCTGTACATCATCCTGAGCTACAGAAAGGAACAGGAGTTTGGGGTTTCTGGTAGGTGGTATAGACACATTATGGGAGTGTGAGAAGAGGAAATGTATCATAAGTTAAGATTGCCTTGCTATGCAGATAAAAGTCTCAAGTCTCTCAGGTAGGCCGAGTGCAGTGGCAAGCGCCTGTAGTCCCAGCTACTGGAAAGGTTGAGGTGGGATGCTCACCTGAGACCAACAGCTTGAGGCTGCAGCAAGCTATGATGGTGCCACTATACTCCAGCTTGGGTGACAGAGTGAGACCCTGTCTTTAAAAATAAATAAATAAATAAATAAATAAATAAATAAATAAATAAATAAATAAAAATAAGCCTTTCAGTTGATAAAAGTTCTCTCAGAGTGGCTCTCTTCCTGGTCCTGATACCTTTACTAATGAAAATTTCCTTTATAAGTATGTTTCTCTGTACAAAAGGGGTTTCATACTTTATTTTAGGCAGTTGAGTGGGAAGTGAAGAGCTTTTCCTGTGTTGGCTGGTTCTCAGTGTCTTTCAGCTCGAAGTAATCAATATGCCAGGGTGGCATGCTTTAGGTGGCCTCCTCAGTGTCAATAAGTGTTTAATAAATAATGAATGAATGCACACATTCACTGTGGAGATGCTTCATCTTGTTAAAAATGTCACAAGATTCTGAAACCTAAAACTATCTTGTCAGTTTCATAGTTTTACATTTGGAAATGTCACTGTCATGTTGCAACACCTTCACTCCTTTGGTCAGAGGGCTGTGGCATCTGATCTGCCCATGTCCGAGATGAACCCCTGCCATTTCCACATTGAGTCCTGCGACTCTCCACTTTCTGCTGCCTTTGCTGACCAGACTCTTGTTCTCCTGAACACATTATTTTCCAGTCAAATTCCTGTTGATCTTAGCAGCTCTGAACTCATCCTAGCTTCTAAAGATAGCCTTTATATTTCTCCCTGGTCCATTACACATTGATTTATAATTTAACACTCTAGAGGAAATATCTGGGGACACACAGGCTTTCACTACTCATTGTCAACCCACGTAGTAGGTATAATTACTCTTATTTTATAGATAAATAAAACAAGACCCAGAAAGGCCTTATTAATTAAACAGGTTATATAACTTTTAAACCACAAAATTTGGGCTAAAATAAATGGCTTCTACTTCCTAGTCCATGACGCTTCTCTCATTTAAAGAAGAATACATGTTGTTGAAGAATAATATACACAGAGAAAACTGCAAATATCATACTGTATACCTAGAAGAATTTATTCAAATTGAACAAATCCATGTCATCACCAACCAGACTCAACATCATCACATTCCCAGCACCCCTGAAGGCCCTTTCAGTCTCTCCTCCAGTACTACACCATCTCCACCCAAAGTACACACACTATCCTAACTTCTAAGAGCATAGATTAGTGTTCCTTAATTTAATACATTATATCAATGGGATCATACATTATGTACACTTTGACATCTGGCTCTTTTCACCCTATATCATGTTTATGACATTTATCCATATAGCTGCAGTTTGTTCATTCTCACGATTATATAGTATTACGTTGGATAAATGTATCTTACTTTTTAGCCACTCTTCTTGATGAACATCAGATGACTTCTACTTTGGGGCTGTATGAATAGGACTGCTGTTAACATTTCAGTGTCTCTCTTTTTGTGAATATCTGTTTTCATTTCTATTTTATAATTTCTAGGTCATAAGGTACATGTATATTCAGCTTGTGTAGATACTACCAAACAGATTTCCAAAGTGACTACATCAATGTTATGAAAGTTAATAATGTCAACTTGATTGGATCGAAGGATACAAAGTATTGATCCTGAGTGTGTCTGTGAGGGTGTTGACCAAAGAGATTAACATTTGAGTCAGTGGGCTGGGGAAGGCAGATCCACCCTTAATCTGGTGGGCACAATCTAATCAGCTGCCAGCAAATATAAAGCATGCAGAAAAACATGAAAAGGAGAGACAGGCCTAGCCTCCCAAGCGTACATCTTTCTCTTGTGCTGGATGCTTCCTGCCCTAGAACATCGGACTCCACGTTCTTCAGTTTTGGGACTTGGACTGGCTCTCCTTGTTCCTTAGCTTGCAGACAGCCTATTGTGGGACTTTGTGGTTGTGTAAGTTAATAATAAATTCCTATATATGTATGTATGTATATCTATGTATATGTGTTAGTTCTGTCTCTCTAAGACAACTCTAATACAAATGTATACTCCTAAAGCTATGGAAAAGGGTTATCCTTTCCTTTCTTTGTCTCTTTCTCTCTCTCTCTCTTTGTGTGTGTGGAGATTAGATAGATAGACAGATAGATAGATAGATAATGTGACTAAAATTATTTGAATGAATGCTTTCTAGTTATTAGTAAGGAACATCCTGGCCATTATCTACCAATGGTCATTCAACAATGATTGGTTGAGAGCACATTATATGCAAGATACTATGCTAAAGACTAGAAATATAGCAAAAACTGGACATCAAAAGGTCTCTGCTTTCATGGAGCTTATAGTCTACAAGGGGAGACAGATGATCTACAAATAACTACGTAAAGTTAATTAAATTCACAATAAATATGGTAAAGCATAAATATAGTGTCTGATAAAAGTATATAGCAGAAAAGTATATATATCTTAGTTAAAGAAGCAAGTCAAGTTCTGGGCCTTAGCTAAGAGAAACAAGGGAAATGGACAGTATAATGACAACATGGGTAGAGGTGACATACTTAAATAGCAGTCGAAGTTAACTAAGAGTCTTGATTGTTGGCAGATTATTCTACAGATTATAAAAGCTTCCAAATATCTTTAGGTTTTACTTCCTTGTCCTCGAAATCCTGATTGTGCACATCAAATGATGTTAGAGATGAAAACATAAATCCATGGCAGAATGAATCAAGCCATGCTGTGGTCTAAATTTTTCTAAATGTTTGTGTTGCCACCAAAACTCATATGTTGAAATCCTAATCCCAAGGTGAAAATATCAGGAGGTGGAGACTTTGAGAAGTGATTGAGTCATGAGAGTGGAGCCCTCACAGATGGGATTAGTATTCATAAAAGAGACTCAAGAGAGACCCATTGTTCCTTCTATCACATGAGGATGCAGTGAAAAGGCATTATCTATGAACCAGAAAGTGGGCCCTCACCAGAATGAATATGCTGGTGACTTGATCTTGGACTTCCCAGGCTCTAGAACTGTGAGAAATAAATTTCTGTTGTTTATAAGCTACCAAGTATACGGTATTTGGTTACAGTATATCGAACAGACTAAGACAAGCCATTGATTCTTAAAATGTTTGTTTAACCACAGAATGTCAAGGGTGGCATAATTTGATTAACACAATAATGACATTGAAAGTGTAAAAGGGGAAAAAATGATCATCTAAAGAGATACAGAATGTTTTCCAACAAAATTAACTGTGTAGTTCCAATTAAAATTCTTAACAAACTAAGAGCAAAAGGAAATTTTCTTAACATGTTAAAGGTCTAAAAAAGTTCTACAGCAAAATGATACATTTTTTTTGAAATGTGGAAAAGCCTTCCCTTTAAGATCTGGAGCAAGACAAGTGTGTTGTCTCTCATTACTATTCATTATGCTGAAGGCCTTAGTAAGCACAGTGAAATGTGAAATAATAAGTGAAAGTTGCAAGGATCATGCAAAAAGCATTTTATCAACAAATGATATAATAAAACTTGTACACATAAAATATTAAATATAATTAAAATTTAACAAGTTTACTGGATGCAAAAAATTCTTTAAAAAATCTACTCAACACATAAGCAAAGACTGTTCAAAAATACAATTTAATTAAAATGGTAGAATTTATATCACATTTTTAAAATGAAGTATTTAAAAATAACTCTAAGAACTCTTAAAAATTAATTAAAAAGTCACAGGAAAATATTGGCAAAAGTCTTATAGAAGCATTGCATTGAAGAAGCCTCTATAGTATAGAAATAAACATGAGAAAAGATGTTCAATCTCATTAGTAAGCAAAGAACTGCATGGAAATTAACTACATCCCATTTTCTTCCTACTTTATGTGCAAAAATTAGATGTTGTCAAGGTTATGGAGCAATAGTATACTTAAAAACTGGTACTGTGTAATCGCTTCAGAAAACAATTTATCAGATAAAGTTGATTTTTGTGCACTGAATGCAACTCAACCATTTCAGTCCTGAATGTATACCCTAGAGATACACTTAGACACATATCAATATCTATCCACAGTAGAATGGAAAAATATGGAATACTCATATGATGGATTACTTTATATTGGGGAAATGAATGCATTTCAAATACCTGTAAAAACATAGATAAATGTTAGTGACATAATATTGAATAAAAAAAGCAAAGTTGAAGATGATACACATATAGTATGATTCAATTTATGTGAAGTTTGAAAGCAGGAACAACGAAACTATTTAAGCATAGACATATTTGATTAGTCTATAAAATAAAGCAAGGAAATGGTAAACATAAAATTCAGATTAGTCATTACTAATTAGGGAGGAAAGAAGGCATAAGATTTGAGAAAGATAGGGAACTCGAAAGGTAACAGCAATGACCTTTATTTTCTTATCTGCATGGTATCCAAGCAGGCCTGATATTCACCCAGCATAAACTGGTAGATCTGGGCTAATACATTCTTAACTTGTTGCAAACAGCTGCTTTTCTGAAACTTCTGATTGCCCCCCCAACCACTGGAATTGCCCCAACCTTGGGTTATTAATGTATTTACATGTAATTTAATTACTGATATATTTGGATTTATACCAATGACATTAGTTTATTTTCTACTTGTTGTCCCTGTTTTATGTTCCTTTGCTCCTCTCTTCCTATCTTCTTTTGGTATTCTTTATCATTCCTATTCCATTTTATTATGTTTTTATCCTTTTGCTATACATTCTTGTATTTTCCTGGTTTTGGTACCCTAGAGATAAATGCATGCATCCTTAACTCACCACAGTATACCTTATATTAATATTTTATTACCTCTGAAACAATGCTGAGAACCTACAACAGTTAACTGGATGGTAAACTAGAATGTTAAACACTTTAAGATGGAATAACACACAGCAAAGGCAATTTGATACTTGCAAAATGTGCGCCTTCTCGTAAAAAATGAACAAGTGTTGCAGATCAACTCCTTTAAAATGGCATGTCCCATTGGTCTGGCAAACTGGTAGATTTCTTGAGAGCAAGGAGGCAGCTTTGGATTTTCTTTAACTCTCCATCACTGCCCAGTCAGTTCCTCATATATATGGTAGGAGTTCACTTGGTATCTGTTGTAAATATCCAAAACATTGAACATAAACAAAAATTTCTATGCCACTTCACAACATTAATCAATAAGTGAGTGTCATCATCCACTATTTAGAGTAGCAATAAAAGCCTAGGAATTAGATTGCAGCATATATACAGGTAAGGAAGAGAAATTTTCAATTCCATCAGGTAAAACTGCTAAGAATGAGTACGCAGTCTCTTAATACACAGCACTAGTTCTGGTGCCCTTCTATAAGAAAATTCCAAGAAAATGTGGTTTGGACAAGTCACTTACTGAATATAATTTTCAAGTCACTCAACACAAAAGAGTTTTAAGAGAACATTGTAGTATTAGAGGGGAAAGGCAAGTATAAGTCATTAAAACTAGCTGATGTAACAGGCAAACTGAAATTACAAAGCCCTAACACAATAAGGAATTTTTTTTCTCAGTCAGTCAAAACCTAATACAGGCTTCATATCCCACTTCATCATGAGGCTATGCTACCCAGGCCACACGATCTCCAAGGCCACCAGGACATGACCAACTGGAGTGGAGGAACTAGAAGATATTTTGGAGGACTGCCATCACTTTGTTCATTTTTCACTGGTCATAACCCAACCATTAGGCCCAACCAACTATAAAGAGGCTCAGAAATCTAGAAGAGGAGCTGTACTTTAAATTACTAAAACTCCATATTTTCCCAATTCCCTAACATTTCCCATCAATAGTCAGCACGCCAACCAGGTGACCAGGTGCAGCAGTGTGATAAGGCTGGTCCCTGACATAGTGTTGTAAGGCTGACACATTCTTGCCCTCCCCAACTGTGACCTAATGACATTAAACCACACTAGTGAAATCCCCTCAGACCTTTTGCTTGGG
This sequence comes from Colobus angolensis palliatus, assembly GCF_000951035.1. Classification (NCBI taxonomy): domain Eukaryota; kingdom Metazoa; phylum Chordata; class Mammalia; order Primates; family Cercopithecidae; genus Colobus; species Colobus angolensis. The sequence continues at coordinate 491,579 of NW_012119833.1, read as the reverse complement.
TCCTCCACCATGATCTCCAGTAAAGCTATGTCCAGAATTGGTGGGTTCTTGGTCTCGCTGACTTCAAGAATGAAGCCGTGGACCCTTGTGGTGAATGTTACAGTTCTTAAAGATGGTATGTCCAGAGTTTGTTCCTTCTGATGTTCAGACATGTTCGGAGTTTCTTCCTTCCGGTGGGTTCGTGGTCTCGCTGGCTTCAGGAGTGAAGCTGCAGACCTTCAGTGTGAGTGTTACAGCTCATAAAGGTGGCGAATCTGGAGTTGTTCTTTCCTCCCGTCCAGAGTTGTTCATCCCTCCCTTTGGGTTAGTGGTCTCACTGGCCTCAGGAGCGAAGCTGCAGACTTTCGTGGTGAGTGTTACAGCTTATAAAGGTGGCAGGGACCCAAAGAGTGAGCAGCAGCAAGATTTATTGCCAAGAGCGAAAGAACAAAGCTTCCACAGCACAGAAAGGGACCTAAGTGTGTTGCCCCTGTTGGCTAGGGCAGCCTGCTTTTATTCCCTTATCTGACCCCACCCACATCCTGCTGATTGGTCCATTTTACAGAGAGCTGATTGGTCCATTTTGACAGAGTACTGATTGGTGCGTTTACAATCCCTGAGCTAGACAGAGTGCTGATTGGTGCATTTACAATCCTTTAGCTAGACAAAAAAGTTCTCCAAATCCCCACTAGATTAGACACAGAGTGCTGATTTGTGCCTTTACAATCGTTTAGTTAGACACAAAAGTTCTCCAAGTCCCCACCAGATTAGCTAGATACAGAGTGCTGATTGGTGCATCCACGAACCCCGAGCTACAGACAGAGTGCTGATTGGTACATATACAATCCTCCAGCTAGACATAAAAGTTCTACAAGTCCCCACCCAACTCAGGTGCCCAGCTGTCTTCTCCTAGTGGATCCCATGCTGGGCTGCTGGCCAGTCCTGGCTGGGTGCCAGCACTCCTCAACCCTTGGGCAGTTGATGGGACCAGGACCAGGTGCTGCGAGCAGAGGGTGGCTCCGGCGGAGAGGGAGTCCACCAGTGGTGGGGGATGGGGGGCTCGGGCTTGGCGGGCTGCAGGTCCCCAGCCCTGCCAGGCAGGAAGGTGGCTGAGGCCTGGCAAGAATCTGCGTGCTGCGTGCACAGGCGCCGGCAGTGCTGGGGAACACTGCACACCCTCTGCAGCTGCTGGCCCAGGTGCTAAGCCCCTCACTGCCCCGGCAGGCAGCTCCAGCCGGTGGCACTGAGTGTGGGGGCCCACTGAGCCCACGCCCACCCAGAACTCTAGCTGGCCTGTGAGCCTCGAGCACAGCCCCAGTTCCCACTGGCACCTCTTCCTCCACACTTCCCCATAAGCAGAGGGAGCCTGCTCCAGCCTCGGCCAGCCCAGAGAGGGGCTCTCACAGTGCAGCGGTGGGCTGAAGGGCTCCTCAAGCATGGCCAGAGTGGACGCTGAGGCTGAGGAGGCACCGAAAGCGAGCGAGGGCTGCTAGCACGTTTTCACCTCTCAAAGGCACTTGCCCTCTGGTCCTCAGATCTCTCTCTCTCTTTCCCCTCTGCACCTGCTTGGTTGAGCTCGCTCACCAGGAGTTCCTCCCATATAGCTGGCTCCCTGTGTCGCAAGCCTTGCCGTGCCTCCTGTCTCTGGGTCCTGTGAGTATAATAAACACATGATATTTTTAAATATCATATGTCTCTCCCAGTGTGATTTCTGTGACTATATTGGAGTGATCTGTAAAGATTCCAACAGGACTTCCTTCCCCATTTACAACATAGGGGCACATGGCATTTGGTGACTGTTAACAGTCTCTATGGGAAGAAGAAGAGGAGAGGATATCTATGTGATGTCAAATTTATGTCAAAAGTATTTCTTGGCCTGGATTTTTCGCTCTTCTATTATTGGGTGAAAACAGAAACAGAGAATTCTGACAGTGGTGATAACAGAGGTGTAATGGTTAATTTTATGTGCCAATTTAGCTAGGCCACAGTGCCCAGATTTGTGGTCAAATCTTATACTAAATGTTTCTGTGAAGGTGTTTTTGAATGAGATTAGCATTTAAAGTGTTGGATTTTGAGGAAAGCAGATTACCCTCCATAATGTGTGGAGAATTCATCCAATCAGTGAAGGCCTGACTAGAACAAAGACTGACCTCTCCCAAGCAAAAATGAACTCAGCCAGCAAACTGCCTGTGGGCTTGAACTGCAACTTTTCCCTTGATCTCCAGATTGCTAGGCTATGCTGCAAATTTTGGATTTACTAAGCCTCCATAATCACATAAGCCAATTCCTTAAAATAAATCTCTCTCTCTCTCTCTTTTTCTCTCTTTCTATATATATATCTGTACACAGACACACACACACACACACACACACACACACACATATCCTGTTGGTTTTGTTTTTCTGGAAAGCCTTGACTAATACAAATAGTTTTAGGGGCTTCTAAAGCAAATATTTTTCTTTTATTCATTTAATAAGGTGTATTACAGAACTACTATATGCATCCAACACTGCAATAAGATGAAATAGAAATAAAAGTAAATCAGCCAAAATGTTTTCCTCAAGGAGCAAGATGTCAAAGAGGGAAGATAAAGAAATGTTGCAAAATGTCTACTCATTTACCATTTCTTGTATCTGTCTCCCCAAACTATTGTTTTTTTTTTCATTTATTAACAAAAGTAACCAAAAGCATATAAACACCATTTTGAGTTCTTCATTTTCTTTTTAAGTTAGAAATTATATTCTTATCTGTGTCTGCAGGTTGGATGAACAGTTGTCAAATTAGTGTGAAAAACATGAATATAGGAAGCCGTAATAATTTTGTTTTAATGTGGGGAGAGCATGCTGCCAGACATCAAAGCACTGGAGTTTTATTTTCCTTTTGCAACTGTGACGTTCATCAGGCCAGCTCAAACCTAAGGTCTTTGATTTTCCCATGGTAGGTGAATATGTTCTCCAAGGTCTCTCTCTTCCAAGTGAGCTTTGTTTCTCTTTTCAGATTCGCTTTCACTATTTATGCATTACTCTTCCCTCTCTAGCAAAATAAGTTTCCTCAGCTTCTGCCCATGAACCCCAACTGGTGACCGTGACGAGTTTGACGTCTCCAAAGGCGCAGTCTCTGGACTCTGAATCTTCCTGAACCTCTTCTTGCTCTGCTTCAATGTTGTCTTAGTTCGTTCAGGCTGCTATAACAGAAACCATAGACTCAGTGGTTTGTTTAATTTTATGTATGTATGTATGTATGTGTGTATTTATTTATTTATTTATTTTGAGATGGAGTTTTGCTCTTTTTGCCCAAGCTGGAGTGCAATGGTTCAATCTCAGCTCACTGCAACCTCTGCCTTCTGAGTTCAAGCAATTCTGCATCAGCCTCCTGACTAACTGTGATTACAGGCACCCACCACTAAGCCTGGCTAATTTTTTCTATTTTTAGTAGAGATGGGGTTTCACCATGTTAGCCAAGCTGGTCTCGAATGCCTGACCTCAGGTGATCCTCCCACCTCAGCCACCCAAAGTGCTGGAATTACAGGCATGAGCCACTGCACCTGGCCTTATTTTATTTTATTTTTTGAGACTGGCTCGCTCTTGTCACCCAGGCTGGAGTGCAGTGGCGTGATCTCAGCTCACTGCAACCTCTGCTTCCTGGATTCTCCTGCCTCAGTCTCCCAAGTAGCTGGGATTACAGGCACCCGCCATCACGCCTGGCTAATCTTTTGTATTTTTAGTAGAGACGGGTTTTCACCATGTTGGCCAGGCTGGTTTTGAACTCCTGACCTCAAGTGATCCCCCCACTCAGCTTCCCAAAGTGGTAGCATTACAGGCATGAACCACCGTGCCCAGCCGACTGGGTGGTTTAAGCCACAGAAATTTATTTCTCACAGTTTCAGAACCTAAGTAGTCTGGGATCAGAGTACCAGTGTGGTCTGGTTCTGATGGGGGCTCATTTCCTGGTTTGCAGATGGCCATCTTCTTACTGAGTCCTCATGAGGCAGAGAGATGATCTCTCCCATCTCCCATCTTATAAGGACATGAATCCATTCATGATGGCTGCCCCTCTCTCCACCTCCCTCGGGTTCCCAATGCCATCATTTCTGAGATTAAGGCTTAAATATATACATTTTGGAAAGATATGAACATTCAGTTCACAGTAAATGTATACCTGTCTGTGGCTCATTCTCTCACGATCCATTTTCTGCTTCTAGAGATTTGTCTATTCAGTTAGGTAAACTAACACGCACCAGTGGAATAGAGAACCTGTTGCTTCATGCCTATAGTAAGTAGCACACATGCAGGGAAATTTGTAGTTTTCTGGGAAAAAAACAAACAAACAAACAAAAACCAGAAACCTCACAAAGAGCACTGCTAAGGAGCCAAACATGAGGCTTCTTGTCTGATGAGAGGCCGAGAAGAGTGAAGCACCACACCACCTGATTAATTGATTGTTCCAGTGACATAGGATAGACATGTCACTAAAGCTATTAATATTTGCTGTGGATAATTTCATGACAGAGTATATCTTACATCATCCCCTCTCTACAACAGCGCCACTCTCTTTAGCCAGTCTTAATATCTTCCAAGCTATGATTGCACTGATTATGTAATAGTGCATAAAGAAAATGTGTTTAAATTTTACCAAATACTTTTTCACGTGTAATGAGCTGATGATATGGTTCCCTCTTTTATTTCATAACTGTGCTAAATTATGTCAACTGAATTTTGAATGTTATGCCAAACTTGTATCTGGGAATAAACCCAACTTTTTGATGATATATTACCCTTTTTACATATTCCTGAATTTGATTTGCTAATATTTTGTTTAGGATTTTTGCATTTGTAATTTTCCTTTCTTGTAATGACTCTGAAAGTTTAGTATCTAAGTATCAAGTTATGCTGCACTCAAAAATAGAGTTAGAAATATTTCTTCTACTATTGTCTAGAAAAGTTATATATATTTGATATTATTTATTACTGAAAAATTTGTAGAATTCATTGCTAAAGCCACCTGAGAACTTTGTTGAATAGTTTTTAATTACGTATTTCTTTTGATTAAGGTCTATTATTAAGATTTTATACATTTTGTCATTGTTAATAAGCTGTATTTTCTTCAAGGAAATTTTTCATTTCACTTGCATATTTAATTGACTAGCATAAAGTCAGAAATAATGTACATTTTTATTCTTTTAATATATAAAATATCTATAATGACTCTTTTTTATTCTTGATATTTGTAATTTATATCATTTTCTTTTTTTTCCTTGATCAATCTTCCCAGGAGTTTTTCATTATCATGAAACTTTTCAAAGAAGCAATTTTTGGCTTAGTTAGGTTTTCTGTATTGCATGGTTTCTGCTTTTATTATTTTGGATTGAGTTTGCTATGACTCTTCTGATCTATTTATATGAGTGCTTCAAGATTTGATTTTTAGTCTTTTTTTCCTAACATATGCATTTAGAGATAGATATTTCTAAGCATGGCTGTTGTGGCATCACAGATGTTGATATATCATATTTTCATTATCATTTAATTAAACATATTTTCTAATTCTCATTGTAATTTTTTCTTTGACCTAGGGTGTGCAGAAAAGAGTTAACATAGCGAGCTTGAATGCTATCTTTTGAAAGTCCTAAATATAAGATTGACCTTGGAAGATTTACTGGAACTTGGATTTGGGGAAGGATTCCCCCATTTCCACAACTGATAAGAGTGGCTCACTATGCTTAAACTGTACAAAGAATATGATGTATGCTGAATACTTGCTTTCCTTCTAGGAGTCTGAAATTTTGGCACATGACAGGCAGAGCCTGCCTGTGTGAGCAACCTCCAATATAAACCCTGGGCACTGAGTCTTTAATGAGTTTTCCTGGTTGGCAACATTTCACATGTGTTGTCACAACTTGTTGGAAGAAATAAGTGCATCCTGTGTGTGATGGGTAATTTTATGTGTCAACTTGACTGGGCTAAGTAGTGTTCAGATCGCTGGTAAAATACTATTTCTGGGTGTGTTTGTGAGAGTTTCCAGAAGAGGTTAGCATTTGAATCAGTAGACTGAGTAAAGAAGATCCCATCTCACCAATATAGGCAGGCATCATCCAAGCTATAGAGGGCTAGAATGGAATAAAAAGGTGGAGGAAGAGTGAATTCTCTCTTTTCTTTGGTGGGGGCATCCAGCTTCTCCTGTGCTTGGACATCAGAGCTCCTGGTTATTGAGCCTTTGGACTCCTGGGTTTACTCCAGTGTCTTCCTGCTCCCCAGTTCTCATCTTCAGCCTTGGAGTGGGAGTTACACCACCAGTGGCTCCCCTGATTTATAGGCCTTTGGACTGATACTGGACTACACCATCTGCATTCCTTGTCCTCTACCTTGCAGATGGCATAATGTGAGACTTCTAGGCCATAATCATGTGAGCCAATTCTGATAAGTTTCTTCTTATATATGTCTATATGTATTCTATTAGTTCTGTTTCTCTGGAGAACCCTAATACAATGTGTGACCCTCTTTGGGAGAAGATTCTGGAAATTTGCCACTGTATTTTCCCCTAGACTTTACCCCATCAGTTTTTCCCTTTGCTGATTTTGCCTTTCATTTGTAACAAATCATAGCCATGAGTATGACAATATGATGAGTCCTGTGAGTCCTCATAGCAGATCACTGAACCTGGAAATTGCCCTGGAGACCCTCGACAAACGTAGTCTTAAGCTCTTAGGAATCCCTCCCTTTTTTTTCTGTGCATCTGTTTTGCTTAATTCCATGTTGTTAGAGAACTACGCTGAATAATTCTAGTTAGAATATGTTGAAACTGACTGCATGAAAAGCCAACTTTAGTAAATGTTCTATAAGCAATTTTAAAGGAAGCGTTTCTTGAACTTGTGTGCCTTATTTATATATGCTGATTAGGTCAAGTTTCTTAATTGTATTTTCAAATATGTATAATATTTAGTGATTTTGTCTGTTCCATCAGTTACTGAGAAAAATGCATATAAGTGACTTAAAATAATCGTGAAATTTAAATATTTTTTTCTTACTAGTTCCATCCATTTTTGTTTTATGTATTTTGAGTCCGTATTATTATTTGCAGTCAATTTAGAGTTAATACATCTTCCTGGTGGATTGACCATTTTATTATAATGAAACATCGCTTCTTGTTACTCATTATATTTCTTGCCTTAAATTCTACTTTGATTGATAGTAACAGTGCAGCATTCATTTTGGCATATGTATGTGCATGTGTATGTGCATATGTGTTTTACTTAGGTTTGTATGGTATATATCTCTTTTATTCTGTGACTTTTTAATCTTTCTGTGCCGTTATATTTAGGTATGTCTCTTGTAAACACTACATACTTAGCATGTTTAATTCTTACTCTATCTGAGTATTACATTCCATTGGATTACTAATATTTTTTATTTTAAGCCTACCATCTTGCTCTTTGTTTTCTACTTCTTCTATGGGAATAAATAAAAAAACATTATGGGAAAGTATGGATATTCAAAAACTATATTGACTGGAGGAGGTCAGTTATGTCTTCAAGGGAGGATTTGACACACTTTTTCTTAAAAAGGAAGATAATCAACATTTTACAGTTGCAGTTCATTCAGTTTCTAGTACAACTAGCCAGCTCCACTATTGTAACCCATAAAACTTCCTAAATAATATGTAAATGAGTAGAAATGGCCATTTTTCAATAAATTGTATTTACAAAAATAGGCAGCCAATTTATAGACTATAGTTTGTCTATTTTTGTTCTGGAATCAATTACTTATATCTTTATTTGTGCCACATATGTTTCTTGCATTTCCTTATATATGTTTTGCTTTCATGTTTCTCTTTGTTGGGTCTTAATATGTTCTATTGAGTTGTTTTCTGTTTCACTAATCTTCTCTTCTGTGTATCTAATCTTCAGTAAAACAATTTATTGTGTACTTAATTTCAAGATTTTTTTTGTTGCTGTTGCTACATTTTCTTTTTTCTTCTTTTTTTTTTTTGAGATGGAACCTCAAAAATTGAATTGCTGGAGTGTAATGGTGCAATCTTGGCTCACTGCAACCTCCATGTCCTGGGTTCAAGCGATTCTCCTGCCTCAGCCTCCTGAGTAGCTGGGATTACAGGCATGCACCACCACACACAGCTAATTTTTTGTATTTTTAGTAGAGACAGTGTTGCATCATTTTGGCCAGGCTGGCCTCAAACTCCTGACCTCAAGTGATCCACCTGTCTCGGCCTCCCAAAGTGCTGGGATTATAGATGTGAGCCACTGGCCTGTTGATACATTTTCTGTTTAATGTTTTTGTAGGTTCCAATTCTCTGGTAAAGTGCTCCATCTAATCATCTCTTTTCTTTAACTTATTGGTCATGGTTACATTAAAGTCCATTTCTTTTAACACTCTCTGAGTTGTCTGTGGTTGTATTTTTATTTTCTTTTTTTCTCCTTGGTTTTCAGTCATTTGTTTCTGTTTTCTAGTCTTCATGGTAGGCCAATAATTATGTATAAAAAGATGTGGAGATAACTGAAGGCTATATCTAATGTTATGGTTTTCCAGATAGAATTTAATTTTGTTTTCTTGCGGACATTCAGAATAGGGGCATGCCACCTTAATCCAGATTGGGCTATAGCTAGATTAAAGATAGGTTTTAATCTTTTGTATATACAGGTTAATTTCTTTGTAAAACTTAAACCCAGAGTACAGATATTCAGGAGTTCTAACTGGAAGGGTGGCCCTCCTTCCCTGACAGGCTTTGGTTCCAAGTTAGTACCGTCACCTTTTTGAGACTGTTAGAAACTCAGTCGTTTCCCAGCTTCTTAGCCAAACATTTCTGCTCTGCCTTGTAGCCTTTGGTTCTGCAGTTAAGGAATTGGAAAATACCTCAAGGGGAAAAGCAGTTCAGATTATTGGCTCACATCAATATGTTTTTCCTTTTTCTAAGATCTTCATTTCTTAAATCTTGATTGCCTTAGTAGCCCTGCTTTAGAGTCTTAGGTGAGAGTTTTGAAAGCTTTGCTCAAGATCTCAGCCCCCTATCTTCACAGATTCTCAGTTTTATAGACTTTTGTTAAAATAGCTCAAGGGGAAGGATTTCACAGAACTCCCGGTCTATAACAATTCATTTAGCTTATTTCTTGAATCTTGGTAACTCAAATCATGACTGCTTAAAGAGCATTCCAATGTTTTCAAACAGGTGTGTGTGTGTGTGTGTGTGTGTGTGTGTGTGTGATGTGGTTCTGTCCATTTGTAAATTATTCTCTTTGAAAGGATTAGTCTGTAATAAGCTATGCCAATTAAAACAGGCAGGCAACTCAATGTACTCATTTATAAATCTAAGACTTTAGATGTTACCAGTTCAAACCGCAATGTGAGCTTCATTTACAATGACTGGAATTCTATCCTTCTATTAGTAAAATCTAAATTTATATTAGTTAGTTTGAAAGCTTCTAGTCTGCCTTCTTACATTGAATCACCAGCATGTAAAACTAGATTTTTTTTAATGAGCAACTATTGAGCAGTGTTTTTAGTAGTGTAGTATATTTCTTTGTGTAGAATTGTATATTGAAATTATATATTGTTAATTTAAATCATTCTTCTTTATAGTAAAGAAAAATGAACCAAAATAATAATTTAAAAGTTATGTTTATTATTTCATATTTATATTAAATTTCTTGAGAAAACCATAAATCTTCCATCTTTTTTATTGTTTTTTAAAAAAACAGTTTAAAGCCACATTTTAATTCCCTTAGCAACTCATTGAAAATTTATTCAGATGAAAGATCATGACTAACAAGTCTCAAATCTCCTTACACCTAATGGATAGTGCTTTTTATGTGGTAGATCTACCGAATTTTTTGAACGTTCTGTTGATTCTGGGTTTTTAGCTTTTTCTAATACTGTTATTATGCTCTATGCCCTTCTTGTATAATCATTGCTGGTTACATCACTCTCTTCTATTATTTAAGTGTCCTTTAAAAATATAATTTTTTTATAATGGCTATGAATTGTTAGATGCCTCCTTTTTTTCTCCGTGGATCATTTTTTAAATTAGATTGCGAGTTTTCTTTTTGAAAGATTTTAACAGTCTTGGGCTGCTTTCCTCTCTAAGCCTGGCCATTGGATTATTTTTTCCTGAGTATATAGATATATGCCTGTCTAAGCTTTAATTCACCTGTCTGTCCAGACTCAGCATTCCCTCCTTTGGACACGAAAACTCTAAGATGAAAATGGTTCTTCTTTCTGAATCTGGCCTTATCTGGATAGCACCAAACATCTTTGTTGATTAGAATTAAGTATAAAAGAATAGCTCACATTGTTTTATCTTTTGAAAAGAAAGAAAACTGTCAATAAAGTAAATCAAGAATTTATCAGACAGACTTCTTTGAGCAGAGAGAGATTTTCAGCAAATACACAGCTTGTTGGATTAAACACAATCCTTAGTACAACTTACCTCTTTAATAGTTGCTTGATTTTTATTAAATCACAAAATTTCAGTCATGAGACAAACAAGGGAAAATGCCAAAATGGAAAATCAAATCAGGAAAAAAGAAATAAAATGAAAAACAATTTTGCATACAAATGAGTAAATGGAGGAAAAACAAACATATGTGAGCTCTAATTAGATGCTGATTTTTTTCTAAGTTGCACATCTATGATCATTTATTTAAATAGAAAACTGAAAATACTTAATAAAGGATATTTAAAGAAAACAGAATGGAATTTAAGCAGAAGTTGACTTCAACTTTTGCACAAAAGCTGCTAAATTGGGAGGTAAAGAAGGAGAAACACTTATAAACTCAGCCAGCCAACTTATTCCAAAAGATGTACCAAAATTGGGTACATAACTACTTATTCTAGGCCACTGATGTCTGTACTTGCAGCTAGCCAACTCCAAGCAACAAAGGGATAAAACTAGGTGGAATGGCTGCCTCCAGGAGTTGGCCAGCTACCTCAAGACACATTCATATAGAACTTGGATGTTAATGGTTTTGGCAGTCAGCACAAAATTTTTAAATGAATATTTCTATTTCAGCTTGATCTCCAAGGGCCAGATCTTCTTCTAAGGTGGCCACAAGCCATGCTGCCTGCCATTCACTTCAGGGTACAATGGAATATGCCATCTTGAAGTTGGCCAGATCTTGTTTTCTGGCTCTCCTTATAGATTGAATTTCACTGTATTTTCTTTTTCCTAAGCAAGTCTGGCACCAACCTAAAATTCAAGACTAAACAAAGATGATCGAGGGTTTTTTTTTTTTATTCAACATTTTTTACATAAGATTCTGTGTAAAAATGATATCTAGCTGTTCCCCCAAACATTTGTGTTCCCCTTCCATGATGCCATTGCAGCTGGGAAGTGACTACCTAGCTCCACCAGTTGTTTAAAGTGATGTCATGGAACTTGTTCTCACCAATGCAATATAAGCAGAATGGTGGGTGCCACTTCTAACCTGAAGTGGCTAGGATATAGGTAGACATATTCTCCTGTGTGTCTTATCCCATCTTCTGTCTGAACGCTGTTGCCCAGGGAGACCTCAGTAGTCCTTTCTTGGAGAGAGAGAAGTCTCCTGAGGCTAGGTTTCTAAATAAGTACAGAAAAAAAATGTATCCTCTCCCACAACAAAGAGAAATGCATTAGACTTCTGTGGAGCAAGAAAAATTTATTGTGTTAAATTACCGAGGTTTGTTTTAAAGATGTTTGTTCCAACAACTAGCATTACTCAAACTTATAGTGCCTTTGTCTCAATCATACACACACACACACACACACACACGCGTGCACAGAGAGAGAGAGAGAAAGATTGAGAGAGAGAGAGAGAGCACTCTTCAGCAATTTATCTCCAGGGTCTGTTAGACCAGCTGTATCAAGCAGGATTCAACTGGAAAAGCAGAACCAGTAGGAGGTATATATACATACATATTCACATGCATACATAGCGGGTGTGTGTGCATGTAAAAGATTTCTTACAGGAATTTGACCTTGCACAGTTGTGAAAATTAAGCAGTGTTGGTAAGGCTATTGTCTTTGCATCTGATGCTGGAGCTTGAAGTCTGCTGCACAGGCTGTCAGAGGCAAGATGGCTATAGAATGAGGGAAAACTGGGACAAGCTAGAACCCACAAGCAGATGCTGGGACCCATGAGGACACACTGGAGCCAGCCTCAGTTCTCAATGCTTCCAAACTTGCAGATGTGAGTATTCCGCAGGGCACACCAGTACCCTTCATCATGGAGCTGAATGTACAGGTGACATATAAACTGGAGAAATTCAAAGGGAATCTGGGGATAGGTGAAGCAGTTTCTCTCCTGGCTGCCATTCATGTCAAGGAGGTGCAACAGCCGATAAGCAACAATCTTGGTGAGCAACAAAAGCATCTGAAGACCTTGCCTCAAACTTTTGAGTGCTTAAAAGCAATGTGTCTGCTGCTTCCTTTCTGCCCTCTGAAGCTTACACAGAATATTTCTCATGGATCACCCTGAAAGAAAAATTTCAGAAAAAAGGAAACCTTGTAAACATAGATCAGTCTTGCCAAGTTGTCACATTACAAAGCCTCCATACTAGTTCACTGATTAAATAACCAGCCAATTTTTGTTCTTTAAAAGGTTACTACTCATTTATTAAATGTGCATTCAATTCTACTTATTTTCTAGCATTTAGGAAAGTACTACAAATAAAAATAAAAATGTGAATAAATATAGCTTCAGTCTTTAGCAATGGACTATCTATTGGAATTAACAAACCTATAAACAGAAAAGTATAATATAATGCTGTCATTGCAATGGTAATGCTATTCAAAGGACATTGTGTGAACACTGTCTGAGGAGGAGCAGTGCAAGGGTATTAATGTTAACAATTACACTAGACTGCTCTGCCCACATCTACACTTACAAATACCTGGGAAACATCCTGCTGTCCCAATACCAACGTCCAAGTCAGCTTTTTGCTGTCAGCAACATCCCCTACTGTCTTCCTAATGTGTTAGATTGACAGTCGTAAGTGTAGAAAGAAACAGGGGCCTCATTTTAGCTTCAGAAGCCAGAGTTGAGGCTAAAAGCAGTCACCAGGAGAAAACAATGTCAATCGTTTTATTTTAAATATAACATAACATATAGGAGAGGAAAACAAAGAGTGAACAAAGATTGGTAGACACTGCGTAAAGTCATTTTTCATACACACTTCACCAGGACTACACCATGGTATTACAGCAAGCATGCCACTGACAAGAAATGAGAACTGATCTGTCCTTCTAACTCTGATGAGTAAATTCTGTATAGGTCCGTCATCAAGGCATGGGACATACAAATTATTTTTCTCAAATTGTTGAAGGCGTTTCACCAGCATTCTCTAATTAACCAACATATAGCAAGAAAATAAAAAGCCAATTATTATAACCTTCACTTCTCAAGTGGGAAAACCAAGGGAAAAGAGACATTTATTCAAGGTCAGGAAGAATTTATGACAAAGCAAGAAACAAGGGCCATGTCTCCGACTCTTTTTAAGGATCCACATTGCTAATCTCGATCACTGGGAAGTAACTGAAAGGCATTGTGTAGTTCAGAGTACTTGTGTTGCACTTGAATTTAGTTGTTATTGCTCCCATTCTCCCCCACCCCAGGTATGACTAGTTGTGTTTATTCCAACTTGTTTAAACAAAGCAAAATATTATTTCCTGAGGACCCAAGTACTAGAGGTGTGATTTTGTGGGTCTCAGAATGAATTAAGCCTGAAAGTGACCCAGGCTCTGGGAATCTTAAATCTTCAATTCACTACAGTGTTAGAGGGATTTTCCTGTGACACTAGAAATTTTTTAATGGAAAATACAGAAGATTAGTGATGAAACTGTATTCTTTCACTAAATGCTTAATAGTGCACATAGAGGGAGAATGGTCATAACTTATTACCCATACTGGGGATACTGTGAAAGTGAAAGGGTCCTAGTAGTTATTATGCCCAGAAAGTAAGTGGAAACCAGCACTCCCTGGACGAACTGAGACAAACCTTGTCAATCTGTACCTCCCACATATTTAGCGATGATTGCAATATACCCTTTCATTAACCAATGTGTGGAGACGTTCGACACCATTGGTCAAATACCCACATCGTGCATTACTAGTTTGTCTCTATATGCTCAACTAGCTTCTTACCCTTCACTCTAGAGATTTAAATTTAGATAGTATATTAGTTTCCTAGAGATGCTGTAATAAAATACTATTATACAAATTAGTTGGCTTTAAACAGCAGTAATGTATTCTTTCCCAGTTCTGGAGGCCAGATGTCTGAAATCAAGATATTAGCAGAGCCATTCTCTCTCTGAAGGCTCTAGGGGAGAACTTGTTCCAAGCCTTTCTCTTAGCTTCTGGTATTGCTGGAAATCCTTGGTATTCCTGGCTAAGAGAGCATCATGCCAATCTCTGCCTCTATTGTCATGTGGTATTCTCCTTGAGTGACCGTGTCTGCCTCCTTCTTCCTCTTATTTTTTATGTACTTTTTTTTTGTATATTTGTTTGTTTATTTATTTATTTTTGAGATTGAGTTTCACTCTTGTCACCCAGGCTGGAGTGCAATGGCGGCTTACTGCAACTTCTGCCTTCTGGGTTCAACTGATTCTCCTGTCTCAGCCTCCCAAGTAGATGGGATTACAAGTGCCCACCACCATGCCTGGCTAATTTTTGTATATTTAGTAGAGACGGGGTTTCACCATGTTGGCCAGGCTAGTCCCAAACTCACGACCTCAGGTGATCTACCCACCTCAGCTTCCCAAAGTGCTGGGATTACAGGCATGAGGCACCACGCCTGGGCCTTTTCTCCTCTTCTTATGAGGACATTAGGCATACTGAAATAGGTCCCACTCTAATGACCTTACCTTAACTTGAGCACATTTGCAAAGTGTACTTCCAAAACTGGTCACATTCATAGGTACCTGGGGTTAGGGACTTCAGCATATCTTTTTGGGGTACACACTTTAGCCCATAACAGATAGCTATGGTATTTAGGAGCACATGCTTAGAGTGAAAAAACAGTATCCCAGATGTTATAGCAATGGCATGGTTGCCTCTGGAGTGTACTTTTCAGTCTTTACTGTTATTGTCCTTTCTTGAACAAATTAACCTCTAGAGAGGCTGGAAACAAGTTATTGAAAGGGGACACTAGAGAACTGCAGAGCACAGAGGAAGTTATTCCACAGCACAATTCAATCCATCATACAGCAAATAGTGTTTAAGAATGCAAAATGCCTTCTGTATGGCTATGCCTTTACTGAAGAATATTCCCCACCCCTCTCCTTGAATAGAGCCTCAGTAAATTCAGGCAACAAAACCTTTTAAATATTTCTTAGTTTCTGTGGTAGGAAAAAAAAAAAAAAAAAAAAAAACGCCACACCTGTTTTAAAATAGCTCCTGGAAAGGCTAGTGATCGGATGCTGGTGGCTGTGAGCTCCGGTGATACACTCACTCACCTGCACAGTACACAGCTAAATATATTCGCGGATGCATTTGATCCATTATTCATGTGATTTCTTTCAAAAAGCAACACTGCCATTTAATGCTCATCAGATTTACTTCCTCCTTGCCACATTCTTTTTTCTTTAGACAAACACCAGAGAGAAATCATTACCATGTCTTCCTGAGGTATTGCTTGCAGCTCCATGCTGTCATTTCACAGAAATAAGTTATTTGTTACCCAGAAATAAGTTAATTGTTAGCTGGAATGAAATATATGGTATGATACAAAATCAGAGCTGAATTGTTATCTGGAAAAGCGAAAATGAATGAGGGAGAAAATATTCCTGCCTTCAAGCAATGTGTTTATGTTTATAGAGTTTTCACATTTTATCATTGAAGTTTATTCCACCAAGATGCTTTAGGTTTTGTTCTTGTAACTCATAGAATAGTGCATTTCAAGATCATTTGTTTATTGACAAACAGTAACATATAGAAACCTTTCTCACAAATGCCATTATTAAAATACCAGGGTGTGAAATCATTGTAGATTCATCATATTTTATTGGAAAAGCCAGTTATTATTATAAAGTCCATATATGTAACTATTATTCCATAATATTTTTAGGTCTCATTGAAATGGAATCCTCTTTCTTTTGTCCAGAAGATATGCATCACACTTCCAAAGGATTTGTTGACTTAATGCAAATGTGTACTGTATACCGCATGGTGATGTCTGAATGATGCATGCCTTCAACATCAATGGTCAGTCATCTTGCCTTCATACTGTAAGAAGATTATATTTTATCTTACATTTTCACATGTTTCCTTGCAGACGTCTAAGAGATTGATTGAGAACATTTCAAATGGCTGGGTGTGGTGGCTCACGTCTGTAATCCCAGCACTTTGGGAGGTGGAGGCGGAAGAACCACCTGAGGTCAGGAGTTCGAGACCAGCCTGGCCAACATGGTGAAACCCTGTCTCTATTAAAAATAGAAAAATCAGCTGGGCATGGTCGTGGGCACCTGTAATCCCAGCTACTCTGGAGGCTGAGGCAGGAGAATCACTTGAACCCGGGAGGCAGAGGTTGCAGTGAGCCGAGATGGTGCCACTGAACTCCAGCATGGGCAACAGAGTGAGACTCTATCTCAAAAAAAAAAAAAAGAACATTTAAATTAAGGGATGGGGCACATATGAATTATTATAAATTTGAAAAAGGAAAATTTAGGGAATCTGATTAATAATGGAAACAATGATGTGGCTTCAAGTACTGCTATGACAGGTAAAAAAGACAGTAATAACCTAGATTAAAATGGAATGCCTAAAAATTGCAACAGACAGTAATCTTTAAAAATCATCAAATGTCATGTATTGTACTTAATTCACATCACAATTCATTTACTCCTAAATAGCTTGGCACTTGTGGCAAAATGTATATCTCGTATATATATTTTTTATTATACTTTAAGTTCTGGGTTACATGTGAAAAATGTGCAGTTTTGTTTGGGTATACATGTGCCATGGTGGTTTGCTGCACCCATAACCCATCATCTACATTAGGTATTTCTCCTAACGTTATCCCTCCCATAGCCCCCCCAACCCCTGACAGTCCCCGATGTGTGATGTTCCCCTCCCTGTGTCCACGTGTTCTCACTGTTCAACTCCCACTTGTGAGTGAGAACATACAGTGTTTGGTTTTCTGATCTTGTGATAATTTGCCGAGAATGATGGTTTGCAACTTTATCCATGTCCCTGCAAAGGACATGGACTCATCCTTTTTTAAGACTTCATAGTATTCCATGGTGTATATGTGCCACATTTTCTTTATCCAGTCTATCATTGTGGACATTTGGGTTGGTTCCAAGTCTTTCCTATTGTGAATAGTGCCACAATAAACATACGTGTGCATGTGTCTTTGTCGTAGAATGATTTATAATCCTTTGGGTATGTGCCCAGCAATGGGATTGCTGGGTCAAATGGTATTTCTAGTTCTAGATCCTTGAGGAATCATCACACTGTCTCCCACAGTGGTTGAACTAACTTACACCCCCACCTGCAGTGTAAAAGCATTCCTATTTTTCCACAACCTCTCCAGCATCTGTTGTTT
Organism: Colobus angolensis palliatus; assembly: GCF_000951035.1. Lineage (NCBI taxonomy): Eukaryota > Metazoa > Chordata > Mammalia > Primates > Cercopithecidae > Colobus > Colobus angolensis. The sequence continues at coordinate 474,077 of NW_012119833.1, read as the reverse complement.
CTTGGCTTTTTGATGATTGCCATTCTAACTGGAGTGAGGTGGTATCTCATTGTGGTTTTGATTTGCATTTTTTTAATGGCCTGTGATGGTGAGCATTTTTTCTTATGTCTGTTGGCTGCATAAGTGTCTTCTTTTGAGAAGTGTCTGTTCATATCTTTTGCCCATTTTTTGATGTGTTTTTTTTTCTTGCAAATTTGTTTAAGTTCTTTGTAGATTCTGGAAATTAGCCCTTTGTTAGATGGATAGATTGCAAAATTTTTCTCCTATTCTGTAGGTTGCCTGTTCACTCTGATGATGATTTCTTTTGCTGTACAGATGCTCTTTAGTTTAATTAGATCCCATTTGTCAATTTTGGCTATTGTTGCCATTGCTTTTGGTGTTTTAGACATGAAGTGTTTGCTCATGCCTATGTCCTGAATGGTATTACCTATGTTTTCTTCTAGGATTTTTATGGTCCTAGGTCTTACATTTAAATTTTTGATCCATCTTGAGTTGATTTTTGTGTAAGGTGTAAGGAAGGGGTCCAGTTTCAGTTTTCTGCATATGACTAGCCAGTTTTCCCAACACCATTTATTAAATAGGGAATCTTTTCCCCATTGCTTGTTTTTGTCAGGTTTGTCAAAGATCAGATGGTTGTAGATGTGTGGTGTTATTTCTAAGGCCTCTGTTCTGTTCCATTGGTCTAGATCTCTGTTTTGGTACCAGTACCATGCTGTTTTGGTTACTATAGCCTTGTAGTATAGTTTGAAGTCAGGTAGCATAACGCCTCCTCCTTTGTTCTTCTTGACCAGAATTGTCTTGGCTATGCAGGCTCTTTTTTGGTTCTATATGAAGTTTATAGTAGTTTTTTCCAATTCTGTGAAGAAAGTTATTGGGAGCTTGATGGGGATAGCATTGAATCTATAAATTACTTTGGGCAGTATGGCCATTTTCACGATATTGATTCCTCCTGTCCATGAGGATGGAATGTTTTTCCATTTGTTTGTGTCCTCTCTTATTTCCCTGAGCATTGGTTTGTAGTTCTCCTTGAAGAGGTCCTTCACATCCCTTGTAAGTTGGATTCCTAGGTATTTTATTCTCTTAGTAGCAATTGTGAATGGGAGTTCACTCATGATTTGGCTGTCTGTTTGTCTATTATTGGTATATAGGAATGCTTGTGACTTTTGCACATTGATTTTGTATCCTGAGACTTTACTGAAGTTGCTTATCAGCTTAAGAAGATTTGGGGCTGAGATGATGAAGTTTTCTAAATATACAATCATGTCATCTGCAAACAGAGACAATTTGACTTCCTCTCTTCCTATTTGAATACCCTTTATTGCTTTCTCTTGACTGATTGCCCTGGCCAGAACTTCCAATACTACGTTGAATAGGAGTGGTGAGAGAGGATATCCTTGTCTTGTGCTGGTTTTCAAAGGGAATGCTTCCAGCTTTTGCCCATTCAGTATGTTATTGGCTGTGGGTTTGTCATAAATAGCTGTTACTATTTTGAGGTACGTTCCATTGATACCTAGTTTACTGAGAGTTTTAGCATGAAAAGGTGTTGAATTTTATTGAAGGCCTTTTCTGCATCTATTGAGATAATCATGTGGTTTTTGTGATTGGTTCTGTTTATGTGATGGATTATGTTTATTAATTTGCATAAGTTGGACCAGCCTTGCATCCCAGGGATGAAGCAAACTTGTTCGTGGCACATAAGCGTTTTAATGTGCTGCTAGATTGCTTTGCCAGTATTTTATTGAGGAGTTTTGCATCGATGTTGATCAAAGATATTGGCCTGAAATTTTCTTTTTTTGTTGTATCTCTGCGAGGTTTCAGTATCAGGATGATGCTGGCCTCATAAAATGAGTTAGGCAGGATTCCCTCTTTTTCTATTGTTTGGATGATTTCAGAAGGAATGGTACCACCTTCTCTTTGTACATCTGGAAGAATTCGGCTGTGAATCCGTCTGGTCCTGGACTTTATTTGTTTGGTAGGCTATTACTTACTATCTCAATTTCAGAACTTGTTATTGGTTTATTCAGGGATTTGACTTCTTCCTGGCTTAAACTTGGGAGGGTGTATGTGTCCAGGAATTTATTCATTTCTTCTGGATTTTCTAGTTTATTTGCATAGATGTGTTTCTAGTATTCTCTGGTGGTAGTTTGTATTTCTGTGGGATCATTGGTGATATCCCCTATATAATTTTTCATTGCGTCTATTTGATTTTTCTCTCTTTTCTTCTTTATGATCTGGCTAGCGGTCTGTCTATTTTGTTGATATCAAAAAACCAGCTCCTGGATTCATTGATTTTTTGAAGGGTTTTTTTGTGTCTCTATCTCCTTCAGTACTGCTCTGATCTTAGTTATTTCATGTCATCTGCTAGTTTTTGAATTTGTTTGCTGTTCCTTCTCTAGTTCTTTTAATTTTGATGTTAGGGTATCAATTTTAGATCTTTCCTGCTTTCTACTGTGGGCATTTAGTGCTATAAATTTCCCTCTAAACACTGCTTTAAATGTGTCCCGGAGATTCTGGTATATTGTATCTTCATTCTCATTGGTTTCAAAGAAGATCTTTATTTCCACCTTCATTTCATTATTTACCCAGTAGTGAAAACCCTGCTCATTCAGGAGCAGGTTGTTCAGTTTCCATGTAGTTATGTGTTTTTAAGTGAGTTTCTTAATCCTGAGTTCTAATTTGATTGCACCATGGTCTGTGAGACTGTTTGTTATGATTTCCATTCTTTTGCATTTGCTGAAGAGTGTTTTACTTCTAATTATGTGGTCAATTTTGGAATAAGTGTGATGAGCTGCTGAGAAGAACATATATTCTGTTGTTTGGGGGTGGAGAGTTTTATAGATGTCTGTTAGGTCCATTTGGTCCAGACTTGAGTTCAAGTCCTAAATATCCTTTTTAGTTTTCTGTCTCGTTGATCTGTCTACTATTGACAGTGGGGTGTTAAAGTCTCTCACTATCATTGTGTGGGAGTCTAAGTCTCTTTGTAGGTCTCTAAGAACTTGCTTTATGAATCTGGGTGCTCTTGTATTGGGTGCATATATATTTAGGATAGTTAGCTCTTCTTGCTGCATTGATCCCTTTACCATTATGTAATGCCCTTCTTTGTCCGTTTTGATCTTTGTTGGTTTAAAGTCTGTTTCATCAGAGATTAGTATTGCAACCCCTGCATATTTTGTAGCCATTTTGACTCACTTTCCTCTTACAACCTTTTGCTTTAATATAGATTGAGGTGTGAAGAACTGTCTAACTGGTCAAATGTCGAGTTAATGAATCATTATTGTTAATAGTTTTCTTTTCTTTTTTTCTTTTTGTTTTTTTCTGTGTGTGTGTGTGACAGAGTCCTACTCTATCACCCAGACTGTAGTGCAGTGGCATAATCTTGGCTCGCTGCAAACTTTGCACTTCAAGTGATCCTCCCACCTCAGCCTCCATAGTAACTGGGACCACAGACACGCACCACCATCCCTGGCTAATTTGTTATTTTGTTGGTAGGGTAGGGTTGTATTTTTGGTAGAGACAGGATTTCACCATGTTGCCCATGCTGGTCTCAAACCCCTCAGCTCAAATGATCCACCTCACTCTGCCTCCTAAAGTACTGGGATTACAGGTGTGAGCCCCTGCACCCAGACTGTTAGTAGTTTTTCTTTCGATTAATTTATATTTGTATATTTATTCTCACCAAAGCTTCTTTAACTTATAGACATCTTTATGCCAAAGAAAGCCACCTCAGAATGTTCTGCTAGAACATCTGTTTTGTTCATTTGCCAGTGTAGCAAGTCAACAATGACTTAAACAAGGTTCAAATGTAGTCACTGAAAAGCAAACTTTTTTTACATTTTGCTAATTCTCTTTAACTAGCCTTTTCTTATGCCCTCTAATGTGAGTTCAATCCCTTAGGCAAGCATTGCATTAAGATCTACTTATAGAGGGGATGAGGGAAGGAATGGGAGTTCTGCATCAGGTTACAAAGCCGCAGGGTTTGGTAAGGTGGTTTTCACCAGGCTTGTATTTATCCAGAGATTTCATTTGTACATGTTTCATAATGCTATGTAGGTAACTTTAAGCTGTGTCATTTTTCTTTTGGGAAAAACTCTCCTTGCTTCAACTAGAGGATTGTTCCATAAGCTGTTGACCCAAAAGAAACCAGATCTCAGTGGAACCTGGCTAGGATTCCTATTATGAGCTCAGGGTGTTGCATGTGACTAATTCTAATAATAAGATATTATCAGCCAATATTTATCATGTCAGTCATTATCCTAAGTATTATTGCAGTAGATCTTTATAGTAACCCCCTGAGATAGGTATTATAATTGCCCTGAGTTTAGAGATGAAAGTAGCAAAACCAGGATTTGAACCCAGACAGTCTGATTCTAGAATGTGTCATCTTAAAGCTATTCTAAACTGGGATAAGATTAACAGAGAATCAAAGAGGAGGGGACAGTGAATACAGAGCTGCTAGTTCATTCAGGGATGAGAGCCTAAAGTGTGATGACTGAAGTATTAGGACGACAATACAGTCCTTGAAGCCAATGTCTAGATGTGACACATTTGTTTGACTCATTTCCAGCCACACGTGCCACAAGTCTTAACCCCACTGTCATTAATATGTCTATCCTGCTTTAACCCCAAAGTGCATGAAGCAAGAACAGTAGTCACAGATAGGGAGGTTGGAGAAGAACTGTAAACATACAGATAAAATGCTAGGAGAGGTAGTAATACGAATTGATGTTGTTCTCAACCCAAATTTAGGCTAAAAACTGCTTCAACACTGGATGAAAGATTTAAATTTTCTGTAGTATAGATCCCTGGGTCCCACTGAGAAGTCCTTCTGGTTCCATCTAAGGTGGAGTTAACCTCTCAAGGCACACTAAGTTTCCATAATTTGGAGGGCTTCACCTAATGGCCATAGGGGACTTAAAGAACATCTGCTCAATTGTGCAGAAACCAAAGCTATTCCCAGTCATCCCCAAGACATATAATTTGGTGCAATAGTCTACTAAATGAATTATTGACAGTGATGTTCTTGTTTGAAAGTCACTAAAAACCAGCACAGACCAAGTTCCTCACCCCAACCCTGGGAGCTACTGCATACAACATTACTCCTTATCTTTGGAAACCAGGGGTCCACAAATTACACTGAAAGTGACAAAGATATGACTTGCATGAAAGAAAAATTAAAAGGAAAAAGAATTAAACCCCACAAGAGTCAAAACATGAAATTCATTTAAGAGAAAAATTGATTCTTCTCTTGAACATTGTTAGGGTGAAAGAAAAGAGACATGATGATGAGGATAATGTTGATGCTACTTATTTGTTGAATATTTAGTGTGCTAAGCATGACAGTAAGCATTGAAGCCCCACAGTCAGCAATTATTATCTTCATTTTTCAGATATGAAAACTAGGGCCTAAAGAAGCAAGGTCATTTGTCTAAAGCCCCACAGACATTCTTTCAGTGGTGAGACTCAAATCCAGCTGTCTATTATTCCAAAACTTGTATTCGTCACTGCTAAATGATGCAATCTGTGAGTAGATGATAAGGACCTAATTCTGATTGTAGCTAGAATGTATCCACAAAGCTACATTTCCCACTTGACGAGTATGATTTAAGAATGCACTAAGGGACCGGACATGGTGGCTCACGCCTGTAATCCCAGCACTTTGGGAGGCTAAGGAGGTGAATTATTTGAGGTCAGGAGTTCCAGACCAGCCTGGCCAACATGGTGAAACCCCATCTTTACTAAAAATACAAAAATTAGCTGGGCATGGTGGTACATGCCTGTAGTCCCAACTACTCAGGAAGCTGAGGCAGGAGGATCGCTTTAACCTGGGAGGTGGAGGTGGCTGTGAGCCGAGATTGCACCACTGCACTGCACTCCAGCCTGGGCAGCAGAGTGAGATTCTGTCTCAAAAAAAGAACAGAAAGAAAGCTACCATGGACAACCTCAAGGATGATAGTTGTTGTATAGTCTGTCTAAAATCTAATGGTCTTTCATCCCCTGTCCATGAGACCCCACAGAGGTCTGGTTAAACATGCTGTGTATTTACAATTATCTCAGGCCAAAAGGATTGAGAAAACATTTGACCAAGCCTGTAACAAACAATATTTGTTTATCTTTCTTCAGGAATTAATCCAGTTCCTGCTGAGTTCAGAGTAAAGAATGAAGACAAAGATCATAGCATCTGAGAAATTAAACATTTATTAAAACTGGGATGACCATTTTAAGTAAATCAGTTTTGATTTTTAGTTACCCTGGAAAATAACCTGTAAATCAATTATTAGATTTGTCTTCCAAAATTTCTTGCAGGCTATTGAAACAATGCCTTTATACAAATTATGAAGTGGTAGCTCAAGTGATTTTGTGGAGTCCTGGGAGCTCTGTGCACAAATGCTGTTGTTTGCTGACAGGCTGTGTTAGCAGAATCTCCAGAAACTACCTCAGACAAAGGTCTGAGGACCAAAACGCATTTCAAATCACCCTGTTCCCATTGTACGTTTACTTCCTTCTGCTCTCTCTTATTTGTGATGATAAAAACCTTGACTCTAGCCCAGGAATCTAAAAACGTGAAATTAGGCGCATCCTCAGGCTTCTGAAATGTCCTGTTTGTGTTGATAGGTGCTGTGTTCTGAATGTTCGTACCCCTCCAAATGTCAACTGTTTAAATTTTAACCCTCAAAGTGCTGTTGTGAGAAGGCGGGGCCTTTGGTAGGCTCCACCCTCAGAAATGGGATTAGCATCCTTATGACTCCAGAGAGCTCTTTGCCTCTTCCACCGTGTGAGGACACAGCAGGAAGCCAACCATATATGAACCAGGAGGGGGCGCCCTCATCTGACACCAAATCTGCCAGTATCTTGAGCACAAACTTTCCAGCTCCCAGAATTGTGAGAAATAAGCTTCCGTAGTTTGTAAGCCACCGGTTTATGGTAGTTTGTAACTAAGAGAATAGGGGCTTTCTGTGAGCATATTATTTCTAAACATAGGCTACCTGAGGAAAAACTACCCCCCGCCACTCCCCTCCCCACTACACACCAGGGCTAAGGCACATCAGCCAGGTGCACTTTTCTCCTGCAAACCAGAGGAGTGAGGGAGACGCTGTGGTAGACACTGAGAGGTGCCGCCTACTCCTTCAAGGAAGACCCGCTGAGAGCCCAGGAAGTGTCACTGCCAACAGCCTGTAGCTATCAGACTCTTCAGGGTTGCCTTCACCTGCAGGGAGCTTCCTCACCCAGGGCCACAAGCTCCTCTGAGCAGCATGTGGTGGTTGGTAAGGAGAGCGTCTAGAGGTTGCCCATTTCCACAAAGCACAGAGTGACTATTGAAGGAAATATTTATGGTCGGGAGCGGTGGCTCACGCCTTAATCCCAGCACTTTGGGAGGCTGAGTAAAGTGGATTACTTGAGGTCAGGAGTTCGAGACCAGCCTGGCCAACATGGTGAAACCCAGTCTCTACTAAAAATACATAAATTAGCGGGGCATGATGGTGGGCGCCTGTAATCCCAGCTACTCAGGAGGCGGAAGCAGGAGAATCGCTTGAACCCGGGAGGTGGATGTTGCAGTGAGCCTAGATTGCGCCACGGCGCTCCAGCCTGGATGACTGAGCGAGACTCTGTCTCAAAAACAAAAAAAGAGAGAGAGGGAAAAAAAGGTAATGTTTACTTTAAAACACAGCATGCCCAACATCTCAGTTGAACTTCTTCCCTGCTTTCTTTCACAGGTGTTGATCCTCAATAAATGAATGCATCTGAGGCAAATTCCATCTCAGTATCTGTGGCAAACACCTAACATGTCTGCATCACTTACTGTGTATCAGAAAATCCTCCAAGATCATTTTACTTCTTTCTACTAACAATCCTACAGATTAGGTCTTTTATTTTTTTAAACAAAATTATTTCATTTTTTATTAGTCATATTAATAACATTTTAGAAAAGCACTTTCTACTATTTAAGAACTATCATATGGTTTCTGTGTGCACACATTTGGGAATCATACACATTTTTCCTTCACACGGTCCATTTTCTCTTTAAATTTTCTTTATTTTTTACTTTTTATTTTTTATTTTTTATTACTATACTTTAAGTTCTAGGGTACATGTGTATAACGTGCAGGTTTGTTACATATGTATACTTGTGCCATGTTGG
>NW_012119833.1:464538-464945 GCF_000951035.1 Colobus angolensis palliatus | reverse complement strand
TGCCCACTTTTTGATGGGGTTGTTTGTTTTTTTCCTGTAAATTTGTTTGAGTTCTTTGTAGATTCTGGATATTAGCCCTTTGTCAGATGAGTAGATGCAAAAATTTTCTCCCATCCTGTAGGTTGCCTGTTCACTCTGATGGTAGTTTATTTTGCTGTGCAGTAGCTTTTTAGTTTAATTAGATCCCATTTGTCAATTTTGGCTATTGTTGCCATTGCTTTTGTTGTTTTAGACATGAAGTCCTTGCCCATGACTATGTCCTGAATGGTACTACCTAGGTTTTTTTCTAGGGTTTTTATGGTATTTTGTCTCACATTTAAGTCTCTAATCCATCTTGAATTAATTTTTGTATAAGGAGTAAGGAAAGGATCCAGTTTCAGCTTTCCACTTATGGCTAGCCAATTTTC
>NW_012119833.1:462869-463374 GCF_000951035.1 Colobus angolensis palliatus | reverse complement strand
ATTGATTGGAATAGTTTCAGAAGGAATGGTACCAGCTCCTCCTTGTACTTCTGGTAGAATTCAGCTGTGAATCCATCTGGTCCTGGACTTTTTTTTGGTTGGTAGGCTTTTAATTATTGCCTCAATTTCAGAGCCTGCTATCGGTCTATTCAGGGATTCAACTTCTTCCTGCTTTAATCTTGGGAGAGTGTAAGTGTCCAGGAAATTATCCATTTCTTCTAGATTTTCTAGTTCATTCGCATAGAGGTGTTTATAGTATTCTCTGATAGCAGTTTGTATTTATGTGGGGTCGGTGGTGATATCCCTTTTCTCATTTTTTATTGTATCTATTTGATTCTTCTCTCTTTTCTTCTGTATTAGTCTTGCTGCTGGTCTGTCAATTTTGTTGATCTTTTCAAAAAACCAACTCCTGGATTCATTGATTTTTTTGGAGGGTTTTTTTGTGTGTGTGTGTTTCTATCTCCTTCAGTTCTGCTCTGATCTTAGTTATTTCTTGCCTTCTGCT
>NW_012119833.1:462071-462812 GCF_000951035.1 Colobus angolensis palliatus | reverse complement strand
TTTGCTTGGTAGATCTTCCTCCATCCCTTTATTTTGAGCCTATGTATGTCTCTGCATATGAGATGTGTCTCCTGAATATAGCAGACTGATGGGTCTTGACTCTTTATACAGTTTGCCAGTCTGTGTCTTTTAATTGGAGCATTTAGTCCATTAACATTTAAGGTAAATATTGTTATGTGTGAACTTGATCCTGCCATTATGATACTAACTGGTTATTTTGCTCATTAGTTGATGCAATTTCTTCCTAGCCTCCATGGTCTTTACATTGTGGCATGTTTTTGCAATGGCTGGTACCGGTTGTTCCTTTCCATGTTTAGGGCTTCCTTCAGGGTCTCTTGTAATGCAGGCCTGGTGGTGACAAAATCTCTAAGCATTTGCTTATCTGTAAAGGATTTTATTTCTCCTTCACTGATGAAACTTAGTTTGGCTGGATATGAAATTCTGTGTTTAAAATTCTTTTCTTTAAGAACGTTGAATATTGGCCCCCACTCTATTCTGGCTTGTAGAGTTTCTGCCAAGAGATCTGCTGTTAGTCTGATGGGCTTCCCTTTGTGGGTAACCCGACCTTTCTCTCTGGCTGCCCTTAAGATTTTTTCCTTCGCCGAATAGGAACAGCTCCAGTCTCCAACTCCCAGCGCGAAGGACACAGAAGACGGGTGATTTCTGCATTTTCAACTGAGGTCCTGGGGTCATCTCACTAGTGAGTGCTGGACAATCGGTGCTGGTCAGCTGTTGCAGCCC
>NW_012119833.1:432099-458435 GCF_000951035.1 Colobus angolensis palliatus | reverse complement strand
GTTTTCCCCTTCACTTTCAGGCACCCCAATCAGACATAGATTTGGTCTTTTTACATAATCCCATACTTCTTGCAGGCTTTGTTCATTTCTTTTTCCTCTTTTTTCTTTTGATTTCTCTTCTCGCTTCATTTCATTCATTTGATCCTCAATCGCTGATACTCTTTCTTCCAGTTGATCGAGTTGATTACTGAATCTTGTGCATTTGTCACGTATTTCTCATGTCATGGTTTTCATCTCTGTCATTTCATTTATGACCTTCTCTGCATTAATTATTCTAGCTATCAATTCTTCCACTCTTTTTTCAAGACTTTTAGCTTCTTTGCACTGGGTACGTAATTCCTCCTTTAGCTCTGAGAAGTTTGATGGACTGAAGTCTTCTTCTCTCTTCTCGTCAAAGTCCTTCTCTGTCCCGCTTCGATCCATTGCAGGCGATGAGCTGCGCTCCTTTGCAGGGGGAGATGCGCTCTTATTTTTTTAATTTCCAGCTTTTGCCCTGCTTTTTCCTCATCTTTGTGGTTTTATCTGCCTCTGGTCTTTGATGATGGTGACGTACTGATGGGGTTTTGGTATAGGTGTCCTTCCTGTTTGATAGTTTTCCTTCTAATAGTCAGGACCCTCAGCTGTAGGTCTGTTGGAGATTGCTTGAGGTCCACTCCAGACCCTGTTTGCCTGGGTATCAGCAGCAGAGGTTGCAGAAGATAGAATATTGCTGAACAGCGAGTGTACCTGTCTGATTCTTACTTTGGAAGCTTCCTCTCAGGGGTGCACTCCACCGTGTGAGGTGGGGGGTGTCGGTCTGCCCCTAGTGGGGCATGTCTCCCAGTTAGGCTACTCAGGGGTCAGGGACCCACTTGAGCAGGCAGTCTGTCCGTTCTCAGATCTCAACCTCCATGTGGGAAATCCACTGCTCTCTTCAAAGCTGTCAGACAGAGTCTTTTGCGTCTGCAGAGGTTTCTGCTGCTTTTGTTGTTGTTATTGTTGTTGTTGTTTAGCTGTGCCCTGTCCCCAGAGGTAGAGTCTACAGAGACAGGCAGGATTCCTTGACCTGCTGTGAGCTCCCCCCAGTTCAATTAGGTCTTATCATTACCCCACATTGCAAGTGAGAAAACCAATTTGGAAGTCACAGATTTAGGATTTAAGGCCAGGCTGCTTGATTGCAAAGCCTGGATGTTTAACCATTGATTTTATTACCTCAGTTTGAGGCATATTTGTTGTTTGCAGGTAGCTTGGGTATACAGGCTATACCTAAAGCATGAGAACCTGAAGGAAGTTGATGAGGAAAGAAATTTAAAACTCAAAAAAAAAAAAAAAACCTAGGAGGGTAAAGATTATACTAGCAAACATTCAGTACATCAGTATAGAGATGATCTTTTGGAGATCTGTAGGGGAGAGCAGAGTTGTGAAGATTCCTGGGTTTAGAAACTGGGAGGATAAAGCAAGGAGCTCTCAGTGTCAAGAGGCTCTTTGGGAGATTTACCTAGAAACAGATGGGGACCAAATGAGAGTGTAGTTGACATTCAGGTGAATTGGGATGGAATAAATAAGCTTCCTGGATATTGAACACTGCAACTCTGAAGAGTCAATTACTGCCTCCTTAAACACAGTTTGTAAGCCCGGAGATTTTCCCACACTTTTTGGCTGTCAGTGGGATGAGGTGGTGTACTACTGTGAATCAGAAAAAGGAGGTCACCTCTTACCACTGGAATGTTAGAGCAGGGTTAATTAAAACCTACAGCCCAGGGTCAAGAAAACCAATCCTGAACTCAAATAGCTCTCACGTGTGAAAATCAGGTTAACATCTGGGAACAGAAAAACAGAGATCCTGGAGTGAGAACTACAGACAGAAATTGAAATTAGGAATAGAATCAGAGGAACCAAGCCAAAGTCAGAGCACAAAACAGAGAGTTTAGGTGAGAGAGTCTACCAGTCACAGCAGTCATCCCTTAACCTTGGCTGTCCATTAGAATCACCTGGGAAGCTTTTAAATAAAAATATGGATACCTAAGCAACACCTCCAATGGAGATAGGCCAGAGCATCAGTATTTTTTCCGGTGCATAATCAAGATTCTGATCTAATGAGCTAGAGCCACAAAGTGTCACAAAATAACTAGCATTCATACTTAGGCTAAAGGAGAATTGCCAAAAGAGGCAAATCCCAAGTTGTATCTAATGAACGGGGCATCTCAGCTTTACTTTGATGCTATGAATCACCTGGTCAGCCTGCTTTCAACCCAGAACATGAACACGTGGGAAATGAAGCATGCATGCATTTTCCTCACTGTGGCCCCAGGGCAGCTTGGAGTGGAATCTCACCATCCCTGGATTCTGCCATTGATAATGAGGCAAGTGGGTGTCTAAGAATTTCATTACAGTCACCATACATTCAGCATTTTGTAAACAGTTGAGGGTAGGTTATATAAATCAATATATAATAACTAATATTTTAATAGAAAAATCAGAGAAACAGGAAAGCAAAATTAATTCAGGATAAAGTTACCACTAAAAATATAAAATACATTTCTATATAACTAGAAGCAATTTGCCCCCAAACCACTGATCTTTACACACCCATCTTTACCCATCCAACACCCATTCCTCTGCTTCTTCTTTAATGCAAAATTTTGGGTTTGGAGGCAGAGTTCTTTAATCTCTGGAAAGTTAGGTCCTTCCTCAGCCTTCTTTAGAGCAGAAGCAAGAGGAATTTGGCTGGAGTGACTCAGAATATTTTTCTTTCTAGCCAAGAAGACAGACGGTACAGAAGGAAGAGATATGCTTTGTTTTCCCCTTGTCTTCAGTGGCAGGCACTAGAACAGTGGTTCTCAAGCTTGGGTCCATAGTGGAATCATCTAGGAACCCGGTAAACGTATAAGAGGCACAGGCCCTATTCTCTTTCAAGGAGCTTGGGCCTCTGGGCACTTCATCCACTCCCCAGGTGATTCTGTTGCACACTGAAGTTTGAGAATTATACCTGAAGCTGCAGCAGCCATCCTGTGTCTGAAAGAAATTCAGAGACATTTGTCCTCATATGAGATGTTGAACTAACACCAGCAGTCAGTTACTTTTAGACTTTCTTGCTACAAAAAAATTAAAAGGTCACTTACCTTGGTTATTATAAGTAATTGTAGCTAAAACCATTCTCAGTAGATACACGGACAAAGCAAAAAAGGAATTAATTGCAATCAATTACAATATCACCAATGCCTATAGAATCAAAATGTTCCAGTTGTTCAGAAGAAATTCAAGTTCATGTCTGAGGACAAAGAAAAAGTACTCTTATAGGCCTGCACAAAAGAGGCAGCCTTCTGTGGTGAGTAATACCTTCAACAATATTCCTACAAGAGATAAAAGAGAGTATTTCATAAATCTCTTTATAGTATCTCAATGCAAAATACCAAAGCACAGTCCAGTAAAAGTGATTCTTGGCAATAAGATGCAACTTGCAAGGGACCTGACTTAACTCAAGGATAAAATTTAGACTATCTAGATGATGAGGTGTTGCATGACATAAAAAGGCAAAAATTTAGAAGCAAATCTAAATATTGATTAATTCATTATCATGGGCTTCTCATAATTTGGTTTGACAATCTTTTCTGACTCATGATACCAACAGGAACTTCTAATTTGTTTATAATTACCCAGTCTTTACCAAATGTATATAATGACTTTACCTTCTTCACTTTATCACTGAAGTATAAATTAATTTCAAACTCAGCTTGTTCCAGTTGTAGTTTATCTTCACTTTGCATCCCCAGTTGTCTTCTCAGACTGTGGTCACTCCTCTCAACAGCCTCCGAAAAGAGTTGGAAGCATTGCTGTATTTAAAGAGTAGAAACTACCTCAGCAGACCTTGGGCAGAACTGCTTGTAGAAAGTCAATGGAGAGCAGCCATGATGGGAGAAATGTTGGGCCCTGCAATGCAGATTCAGGAGAAGGAAGATTGGCCAGCACTGGACCAGTGATACTTACAAGGCTCAGATCTTGACCTGGTCTTGAAGTCTTTCTGGGTAACAAAAGTATTGACTTACATAGCCATATACGTTCTGCTTGATGTTGACATGGCTCGGATATAATTCTCATCAAACCCACAGTTCTCTGAGTCTCTGATCAGGCTGATACCCCCTTCTGTCTAGGCTGAAGGGTAAACACTGCACCCAACGCTGGGTTCATTTCCATGAGACTCTTAGAATCAGCTACTTTAATTATCCTCCTCTTCACCTTGGATTTCCTCTGACTGGTACCAATACTTTCCACTGTTCATCCTGTCTCAGAGGACGAATTACTTTGTCTTTATGTAGAATAATTATTCCACTTGTTATCTCGATGCCTTTCATCCTTCTGTCCTGTGGAACTTTGCTCCATCAGTCATCCCTGTTTCCTCATCCTCAATCCATCACTTTCCTCTTGTTTCTTCTCTTCTGATTATAAACACGTTTATATATTCCCTACCTTAAAACAAATTACTTTCTTGATCCTGCCTCTGCATTAAGCTACTATCTCATCTTCTTTTCCCTTTAATACGAGACTTCCTAAAATAATAGGCTATGCTCAAAGACTTTACTTCATAACAGCCATCACCCTCTACTTCAGTTTACTTTCCAATGCTTTGAAAATGAGATCTTCAATTAGCACCCCAGTTTATCTTTTTCTTAGAATGACTTCAATAACAATTATCCAAGTCAATTGCATTTTACGTTGTTATCCTTCTCTCCACACCATCTAATGGTGCTAATCATTCTTTGCTTTTGAAATGTTCTTCCTCCTTGGTGTCCATCATGATCCTCTACTTTTCTGGTTCTTACTGGAACTTCTACTTTCCTGACGATTTTTAACAGAAAAGCATTGCTCTTCCACCTTCTTGTACACACACAGACACAAAAACACACAGAAACACACACATGTTCTCTAAAGCTGCCCATGGGAGAATGGCACCTACCTACTCTCACCCGCAACTGAAATTGACTAGAGCCAACAAGTGGCAGGCTAATTTAGTGGAGTAAGCAGGGTGGGCAGGACATGGAGGTTCACATTCCCTTAAAATGTAGGCAACCTCAATAGCACGATTCTATTCCTGGGCCCTTTCATTTCACTGTGCTCATTACATTAATCATCATTTCTATATAGATTATATTAACACCTATTCACATTTAGTCCTGCTTACTCTATGCAGACTCAGACCAGAATGTGTCTTAATTGCCTGCTATACATGACCATCCTGACAACCTTTCAAATGCTTCACATCCAAAGCTAAGCCCATCCTCTTCACTCACAACACCCAGCACCTAATATAATCCTTTGTGAAATAATGGAATAAATGTCTAATTGAATATATATTTTTATAGAATTTAAACAATTATATACTATTTAAATGCAATTAATTTTTACAGCATATTTGTGCAATCTTCGACTAGTGGTTTGTAACTTTTAAAGGCATGAGGAGATTTTACCATTGAGAAGCATTGAGTCACAAGAGCCTAAGGCGTTTCTGGTTCTTTTCATTATTTCTCAAATATGTAATTTTCAGAGCCTTTAACAGCACTGCTATCCCTCTTTGGCCAAAGTCTGTCTTGTTAATATTCTTTTTTAGAATATGGCTCCAAGATTGTTGGAATGAATTCAGGACACTCTTATAACTGTGTAAGTTTTGTTGACACAGCTAAACCTAATAACCATTTCAACCTCCACGTGGCTTTTTGCTTCAATTTTAAGTGATAGCTAGAATAGCATGGACCTTCTTATTGCCCATGTGTGAAGTGTGTAAGTTGTGTGTATGTGTGTGTGTCTATAGGCGGTATATGAATGAAATAAAAAGTGAAGGAAGAAAAAGAAAGTGAATTTGTTTCTTGTATGTTATCTGTCCTACAACAACTTTCCATGATAATATATGAGCCTTTGAAAATAGATCTATTGTTTTGTGAAAACAGATTTGGAAGTAAAATTGGTCTTTCTTTTAGCTGTATAAATGCTCTTCTATAATGCAATGATCACACAACAGATGGACAAGCAGATAAACACTAAATAAGAAATATGTGCTAAATCCATGTCCCTGCATTTATTCATGAGCCTATGAAATTTGAACTGCATATTTATGAAGCTCAAAACAATGGTATATTATTATTTCCTAACCTACAGGCCTCTTCATTTTATGTGTGCATAAAATGACTATAATTTTGAGAGGTAATATTTGATGGGTGAAAGAGAAGGACCCCAATGTAATGCAGATTCATCTAGAATCATGAAGTTAAAAGTGAATACAAGACCTTATTTGACTATTGGACATTACTCAGTTTTGCACTATTTGCTTTATTAAAGAGTTTAATGACTTTGAGTGGTCTGATAAGGCCCCACTAAAGGCCACCAAAGCCAGTATTACCCATGTGAGAAACTGAGTCCAAGCTAATGCAGCAATAATCAGGTTTTGTATTATCTCACAGTAACTCAGTGGGGTGAGATAAAAGTTGAACAGATTTCTCATATTAAATATCCAAAAAAAAAAAAAGTGACAGCAATTAACAATAAAGTGTTCCTATGCACCAGGTATTGTTCAAAACACTTTACATGTATATTAATTCATTTTAATCGCAAAATAACCCATAGAGATGGGCAATTCTATTATTCTCTTTATATGGATGAAGAAATTTGGGCACACAGCAGACCCCTTGCTTGTAAATAGTGAAACCAAATTTCCAATTTAGGCAAAAAAATTCCAGAGTCAACATTTAACTTTTTTGTTATGTTGTCTCTTTTCCAAATAAGTTCAGCCAGCATTTTAACGTAGTACAATGCTATACATATTTAATTATCTCATTAATCCATTCATACACTCGTTTATCTTCATAGCTCTGTTTAAAACTTTAACATGTTAGCATTCACTATCTGAAAAGTTGAAAGCACAGGATGCCAATATTTCATTTAGCCCCAAACTCCCCTACCTCACAAAGCGTTTCAAGGAAAATATCTCAAATTGTCTGGGAATTGCCCCATGATCTCAATCCATAGATCTTAAACTACAGCAGCACTTTTGTAGCATGACTCAGTCACTAGGGCCACAGATTATTCCTGGGATGGGTGCATGATTTGCACTGAGCCATGCGATCTCTGCGTTGAGAATTTGAGGACTGGGACTCTTCCTGGGTTCCTCAATGACGACATATAATATATGGATTCTTTTTAAAACTTATACTCCACTATGTGGATTTGGGGGCAGCACAAGGTAAGAAAAAAGTACATTTACATTCACAGGAAAAGCCCAAACAAAAGATATAGAAGGAAAGTTTCCCAAGTTTCCAAAGGGCTCCATTTTTGTAGCCCATTTCTGAAGCCCAGTGGACTTTATATCTGGATTCTATCACATGCTTTGGTGTTTATACATTTTGGGATATCTTTCTGATGTCCTTTCTCTTTTTGCTTCAGCTGGTTCCTATTGTGCTTCTATTTCTTGCAACAAAAGAAGCCTACCTAGTTTGTAGAAAGATGCCATTATATTTAGAAAGGTTTTCTAGATTCATGATATTTGATAAGTAGATTTGGAAAGCACTTTTTAAAAAGTTTTGCTGAAGCATTTGTCAAACATTTTACCAGCTAGATGAATCTCTGAGAATCAACCCTCTAAAGGGAAATGTGAGAAAGAATAATCTGATTTTACCAGGCCATCATTGAGCTGAGTCCTTTATAGCATTGTGAGGCATATAGTATTTTTTTCATGTTTGTTAGTTAGGGTCACAAAATAGAATACTTCATGCACCATGTTTATTGTTGATCTCTTTATTTCTAGCTCCTTAGTCTAATGTCTCCTGATTTGGTTATCTTTCCAACCAGGAGGTTGGCTTCTTGGCAGACAGAGGCTCTGAAACACTGGATGTGAGCCAGGTCTAAGAGAGGCAGAGTAATAAAACTGTAAGACAAATGAAAGGCCCTGCCCACCTCCAAATCTTTCTCTCGAATGCCTTTCCGAGAGAGTGCTTTAGTGAGAAAACAGAAAAAAGTAAGACCTCTAAAGCAGTCCACCACTGACCAAATGTTCTGGTCAAATAGCAAGTCAAGAACAAAATGCTTGACATAGAATAAAAATGCTATCACTCAAATAAGCAGTGATTAAATGTAACATGGTACATTGAGTAGTTCAAAATTGAATCTGAGCCAACACTGTGGCATCAGTACAGGCTGTGTTTTATTTAACACTGTTAACATAACAGTGTTATATTCTCAAGATAGGGATGTTCTCAAGATAGGGATGGTGCTTTATTATCAGGAGTCAGGTGGCTGGGATGTAATACTGGTGTTTCATTTAGTGTGAATATTTACTCCATAATAGCTAATGAGTACTCAGTGTTTGATACAGAAAAAAAGAAGAGAAAAATTTATCATGGCTGATCTAAGTTAATTTTCAAAAGACGTGATTGCAATTACAATTTGGCTGAACAGTAAGTTGTTCTCTCAAATATTTGAGAAAAATCATTTGCTACTCAATTTTATAGGTCCTGCCTATTTTTCTCAGGGCTCCTATATTCCTGGCCATAGATGCAGATTCAGCATTTGTCTACTGAGCACTGACCATGCATTTACAGGAAAAATATAATGGAAAGGTTTTTGAAATCAGATCAGTTTTGTTGAAAATTCAACAAATTTTATTTGGCTCTTTACTTGTTTAGGTCATGAACAAGTAACAACCTGGGATTAATTTTCCCACTACTAGGATAACACAAATTTTATTTCTTCATTCCTAACAGCTTTAGTCATGGAGTCAGAAGAATGTTTCCATGTTGAGGTGACCTGCAATTCCACTGTGTTGGGACAAGGGATTCTCCAGGGTTCTCATGGACCGGAGGGAGAGAAAGGCTTTTCCATATTAGAGGAATTCATCATGAGCCTATTCCAAGTGACTGCATAGTGAGCAGAGAAACAAAAGCAGCCAGAACCCAGAGGTGAGCGCCAAATTCCTGGGGTAAAGAAAGAGTCCTGAGGGCCTCTCAGAAATAGAGATGTTTTCACTTGGGTCAAGAGAGCTGCGGGACAGAGGGCCCAGCAGAGTCCTCTGAAAAACCAAATAAAGTGCCCCCAAGACAGTCACCTGCCCACTGGCCCCAACAGCACAGGCCTATGTATAGCACTAGTTTCAGAAAGACCTTCCCTGCATAATTATCACTCCTCCCTCTCCAACTGCAACATGTAAAGTGTTAGAAATTGGGTAGTCAGCTAGGGAATGGAAGAAGACTGCCATGCAGAAGTAGAAAAGTTATCACAACTACATTTTCCATTGAAGTCTTCTACCCCAAGCAGAGGCTGGGAGAAGACCTGACATTATATCACATTGAGAATTTTGGTTATTATCTGGGAATAGGCCACCTAATTTCTGAATGACAGTATGTTTACAACTTAAAGTGATTTAGGTAGTACTCAATTACCTCAAAATGAACAGAAAAGTCAGGGATCTGTGAAAATTTCAACTGCAGGCTTGGAATGAATACGTTATATGCAATGAATATGGGAGAACTTCTTCTCAAAAAAAAAAAAAAA
Source organism: Colobus angolensis palliatus (assembly GCF_000951035.1). NCBI lineage: Eukaryota > Metazoa > Chordata > Mammalia > Primates > Cercopithecidae > Colobus > Colobus angolensis. Next base: position 448,922 of record NW_012119833.1, on the reverse strand, counting down.
TGTTGATTTCCAGTATTTCTTGAGCTTTTCTTGTTCACTAACTTGGTAGAATAACTAATTATAATTTTCCAGGCAGTATGCTAAATCATTTACATGTATTGTTTTATCTTAATACTCAGAACACACTTACAAATTAGGTATAATTGCCTTTATTTTGCAAGTGAGACAAATGAAGCTTGCAGAATTTCAGTATTTTGCTCCAGGTCACAGATCTGGTAAGTAGAGGACCTGGGAGAATAGTCAGGTCTGTCTGATTCAAAGTCAATGTTCTTAACTCCTGTACTTTCAATCATTACCATGTACTGTTGGCAGAAGCTATTCATAATTCATAATTTAGTAAAAAGCTTTGAGAGAAATATATTTTATGAAACAGCATGCAAAATATCCATTTTGTAAGAAAAAATATATATTTTTCTATATATTTACATGAATGTGAGTGTATTACTATGTGTGAAATATTTTTAAATTGTGCATAAAATCTATAATTTTTAATTGATGGTGGGAGGACAGGTCCTTCTACTTACTTGCCTTTGCTTCTCCTTTTTTTTTTTTTTTTACTATATATTGCTTTTCTAGCAAGAAAATTGAGCATTTATTTTTTGTCAGTTAAAAAAAATTTTCTGTATCTTGTGTTTTATTTCCTTAGGCTTAATTATGTGACTGGTGTTTTTCTGAATCAATCTCAATGTTTCTATCACTGAACTTGTTTTTAATTGGTAAATTCTGCCCTCCCAAGCAGTTCACCTCCCCCAGGTCTGCATGTTTGTTTACACAGTGCGGGTAGCTCTCAAAATAAATTCTTCCTGGTTAAGGATTACAGGTTTCTCTTTCAGGCAAGAATATCTAATCATTTCAGAACGCATTGCAGAAAATCTACACCTTAATTATGCCATATTAAAATATAACTATTAAAACGACAACAAAACTGCATGACTTTGTTTATAATACATTCAGAAAAGACAAAAACAGAAGAATAGAAAAGAGGTCAGAGTACAGTGGTGTGCACCTATAGTCGGGTCTAGGAGTTCAAGGCCAGGCTAAGCAACATAGCAAGACCCCATCTCTAAAAAAGAAAAAAAGAAAGAAATCAGTGATCGGCAGGGTCTAAGGGTAGAGGAGAGAGGTTGATTACAAATAGGAAGGTGGTAATTTTTAAGGGGGTAACTACTATATAGTAGTTACAAAACTGTGTTTGTCAAAACTTGCAGAACTAGACACCGAAAAGAGTCCATTTTGCAGCATGTACATTATATTTTAATTTCAAAAAGTGGGAAGTAATACAATGTAAATGCAATCATTATTCCATTGTCAATTTTGTATTTTAGTCATATGAGAAAAATAAGATTCGATATAAGATCTTATTGCTCAAAATTATTTCTTCTTATCAACACCACTATATATATTTTTCTACTCCTTTTGGTCCTTTTTCTCTTTTCACAATTAACAAATTTACTAAAGATAAGTATTATGGCCACACAGAGGTAAAGGATTGCCCCTTACCCCTAATACCCTGTCTCTATGTATCCTGAATTAAAGATTATTATGTATTTTAATCTATGTTTTAAATGGTTTACTCAATCTTTTAATTCTACTATGAAGATAAATACCCTTTACAAATGCTTCATGTTATTATCCTATTCATGCTGGAGGACATCCAGAGAAGTGGTTGTCAACCTTGGCTTCCCAGTGGAATCACCTGGGGAGCTTTATAAAAAGCGCTGGCTCCAAGGTACTGCTTCCGGCAATTCACACATACTGTTGGGGTACAGATTTGGTGCAAGGATTTGAAAATCTTCCCAGATTATTTTAAAGTGCCACCAAAGTTGAGAACCACAATCTAAAGTTTGTAGAATGAGCTTTTTCGAATAGAAACTTCTTCATCCATAGCTATTCCTTAAGAAGCAAATGCTCAGAGTTAGAAAAAATAAAAATAAAAAACAAAACAAAAAATAGATACAAAAAGCCATCACACTGTCATTTTTTCACCCTGATGAAGTTATCTGAGATGATGTTAATGACTAATGAGGACTCCACACATTTCCTTCCCAGGTGACATCCGTAATCACACAGAAGCTTCAGCAGCACCTCACTTTGGTGTCTAGACTAATCAGTGGAGGTGACAGGATGAGACAGTGAGAGAACTGGATTATCAGATTTTCAAATTGTACTTGGTGGGCAGCTACCTATTCCACTTGTGCATAAGAATAACATATGCCACTTGGAGATCATTATAAAATCAGTCATAAAAGGGAACACAGTATCAATTCACAAGTGGGAATAAGAATAAAAACTGAACAGCCAACATAGTTTATATTCACTATATAAAAGGAAAAGAACCCTGCACTCATTTTATTTAGGAAAATATGTTTTATTATTGGTGTCCAGTCCAGAATCATGGCTGGTCCTTTCCTGACCAGATTCCCCAAGGCTACACTAGGCATCCAACCAAAATAGACACAGATCTTTCTAGGAAGGTGGAGTTTTCAAGTATCCATTGTGTACTTTCGATATTTATTGATTGTGAGTCCCTACTATGAAAGGTAAAATTCTGGGCTGGACATAAAAAGGCATATGCAATGCTCCCACTCCAGCTTCATGGGTGAATTATGTGATTAAACTATTCTTGGCTTTAGTTATCACATACATCAAGTTACTCTATATACATACTACATCCTTCATGGGTCAAACTATTATTCCTTAGATAATAGGACATTATATTAGTGCTATAAAGCCAAGGTATTATCACCTCCATGACGACCTCTTATTTCAACACACAGAGTCTCATAATGCTTGAGCCCTCCCCTATGACTCTGATTACTTCGGATGTCCTTGCCACTGAAACCTCAATTTCTATCACTGAGGTCCCTTGGTCTGGGCCAGCTGATACTTATCAGACAAGGTTTCAGGAACTTTGCATGAGACTTATGGATTATCCTGTGCCCTGGATCCTTAGTTATCTGAGTACTGGATGTTTCTTCTCTTTCTTGAGTCCCTGTCCTTGTATTTTAAACATTAATATAGTTTCTTCTGAATATTTGCTCTATCTTGCTCTCTCCAGTCCTGATGGGCTTTAAAGCTTTGTTCCTGCAAACGTGTGGTCAGCCTGTCTTGAATTCTTTCCGTCCCATGACCACAGCATCCCAGGTTTCCTAGTCAAGTCCCAATTAATTCTTCTTCATTTCTGGGCTGACCTACCAAGGCTTCTCATCTTACCACCTATGCACTAAGAACAGTTGCAGCCCACTGAGATTTTATGTGGGCTAAGACCTGTGCTAGACACATTGGAAAGGAGATATTGTCAGTGCTATTTTATATCTGAGGAAGCTGAGGTTTGGAGATCAATCTTTATGTATGACAATGGCCTTTTGGATGAATAAAACTCAGAGGAGTCCAAGAGTCTTACAATATTTCTAACCCAATCCAACACTAGGCAAAATAAACCATCAAATAGGAAATTCAGAATTTAGGGCCCTCTATCAAAATGAAGTCAGTATTTTTACTTGTACAAACATAATCAGTCAGAATTAAAGAAACCTTTAGATAATATTACAGGATAGTCATTCAACCTTTCTGGCCTTGCATTATCACTAAAGAATAAATAGTCACATAAACCTCAAGAACTCTTGGCATCAACTAGACGTTTTTAAAAGTGTTTTTACGGAGAACTATAAAAGTAGTTAATTATTTTCTATTTGGAAAAATCTTTCATTTAGATTGAGGTGCACTCATACTTAGACTCAATGGATTTGTCTTACTCATTTCCGAGTTCTTACAGCCCATTCAATTTTTCATTTATTTACTACATGTTTATGGAATGCTTATGATGTATCATGAGCTATCTTGGGGCTAGATAGGCATTGGTGAGAAAAACAGACATAAGTATAACTGTCTTGGCACTTACATTGAGTAAAGGAGAGAGACAATAAGTAATTTTAGATAATTAAGAATGGCTATTGAAACATAACCAAGGTACTTTACCAGAGGCAATGGGTTAATGAAAGTAAGTAGAAATGAAAGAAGCATTGGTACTCAAGGGAGGTATCTCCAAGGAGAAGGCATTTAAATTGAGGCTAGAAAAGTGGGAAAGATCCAGTCATGACATGTGAAACACTGGGGGTGCAGAGAAAGAGTGATTCCAGCCTAGGAGGTCAGTGAATATAAAAATGCTGCAGCAGCCAAGATTTTGATGAGTTTCAGGAGCAATCAGAGCAGTGCTGTGGTTACCATAGAACAAGCATGTGGGAATATGGCCTGAGGTGAGGCTTGGAGAAATATGACCTTATGGATCATGGATAGGAGTTTGAATTTATAATCAAGTGTGTTGGGAATTTGAAAATGGATTTATAATGGTTAATTTTATATATCAATTGACTGGGCCACAGGATGCCCAGCTATCTGGTAAAACATTATTTGGAGTGCTTCTATGAGGGTGTTTTTGAATGAGATTGACATTTAATTGGTAGACTAATTAAACAGATTGCTCTCCCCAATGTGGGTGGGCCTCATCTAATCAGTTGAAGCCCTGAATAGAGTGAAAAGCCTGACCCTTCCCCAGGTAAAAGAGGATTCTTTCTTCCCAATGGTATTTAAGTTGGCACATTTTCCTGCTTTTTTTCAAGAAAAAACCTTGGCTCCTCATGGGTCTTGAGCCTGCTCAGCTTCAAACTATTAACAGAACTACACAACCAGCTGTCCTGATTCTCAGACCTTCATAACTAAACTATTGGCTCTCTTGGATCTCCAGTCTTCTCATTCACTCTGCAGATCTTAGGGCTTGACAGCCTCCATAACTGTGGGAGCCGACTCCTTATAAGAAATCTATGTATGTATGTATGTATCTATCTATCTATCTATCATCTATCTTTATACACAAACAGAACCCCGTGATTCAGTTTCTCTGGAGAACTCTGACCAATACAGCACTGAACTTTTGAAGGTTTTTTAAAGGAGAAGTGACATAATTCAATTTTATTTTAAGAACATCTCTGATTACATTGTGGAGAATAGGCGATAGAGAGAGGTTGTGATACTTCTTGGCCTTTTTTGTAAAAAGATACACCTCCTACCTATTGGCATCAATCGCAGCCCTCTGACCTACCTTGGCCAATAAAATATAAGCAGAATAACTGATGCCACATTGGAGTGGCAGTGCAAAGAGCCATCATGGTGTCTTGCCGTTATTCTTTCTCCCTTGGCCATGAGAGCTGCGCAACTCAAACAGGAGCTGCTCCTTCAGCCCAAGTCCTTCAGTAAAGATGTAACATTGAATACAACCAGAGACAACATGTAAAGTGTGCAAGCAACAAAACCTTACCAACATAAGGCACTGAGATGTAGGATTTGCTTGTTACCATAGCATAAGCTGAAATATGCTGACTGATAACAGAGCAGGTAGAATACTGTTGCATTTGTCCAGGTGAAAGAAACTGGTTGTTTAAACAAGAATAGCAGCAGTAAAGATAAAGAAGAGTAGAGAGAACTGAGATAGTTTGCATATTATGATGATTAATTTTATGTGTCAACTTGGCTAGGCTATCATGCTCATTTGTTTGGTCAAATACTTGTCCAGGTATTGCTGTGAAGGTATTTGTGGATGTGTAATTTACATCTATAATCAGTTAGCTTGAAGTCAAGCAGATTACTCTGCATAATGTAGATGGGACTCACGTGGTCAGTGGAAGGTCTTAAGAGCAAAAATCAGAGGTTTCCTAGAGAAAAAAGAATTCTGCCTCAAGACTGTAACATATAAATCCTGCCTAAATTTCTAGCCTCCTCATCTACCCTATGGATTTTAGACTGGCAGGCCTCCACAATCATGTGAGTCAGTACCTTAAAATAAATTTCAGTCTCTCTCTCTCTCATTCTCCCTCCAAAAAAGAGAACCAATAGGATATATATGTTCTCGGAAAATCCAGATTGATATGGATACGAAGAACTGACTTACAGAGCTGGGGGTGGATTTAATGTAGGCGAGTGTCTATGTCTCTAGGTTTCTGTCTTGTGCACCTCTGCGGGTGGGTACTTAACACATGGTACATGTCAATGAGTAGTATTTGCATTGGGTGGAATAAAATTGAATCTCCAATTCAAGAATAACCTCAAACATTTTTGCTGCTCAAACTCTTAAACATTGCTTAAGAGAAGATTTGATAGCCAAAGGAATTTTATTGATAAAAATAAAAATGGCAACAAAGTATTATTGGTCTTTCTGAGCCTTAGGGAAAATAAAGTCTGTGCCAAAACTGTGAGCACCACAAGAAAGCCTTGTGAAATAAAGCAGTTCCTTGAAATGGATATTGATTTTTCACATATTTAGTAATACACATCAAGAGCTATTCATGACATGCTAGTCACCTTAAAATGCTACTTTTAAGATGGTAAAGGTGGAAGAAAGCCTCCAGGATGTGCTGAGTTTCAGAAACTTGCTGCAAAACAGTTGCATCCTCTCTGTACTTTGTCCCCTCATACCATCAGCCAGGCAGGCCAAAAAGCCAAGGAAAGCTAACACCTGAAAAGATGATTTACAGCTCTTGGTGGCTAAGGGAATAACATGTAAAGAACTCTTTAAGCTCTTCCACTGGAGCGATCCTTCATTATAAACACCAGGAGCACACAGAGGGTATAAACCAGCAGCCCCCCTGCAATCAGAATGTAAAACACTGTCGGTCTAACCGTGAGGCCAGTAAAAAAGGGCACCAGGAGACCCTGGACAGAAAATATTGGGGCTCAAAAATTGTATGCTATCCATGCACTCCTACCTGAGAGTGACATTTCTGCTATGTAGAAGATAGAAGGCCACATGTACTATCAAATTGATTAGCTCAATACTGACCAATTTCCACAGGCAAAGGTAATTTTCTTGGAAGGTGTACCTATATTTACAATTGTAAAAATTTATGATAACAATAATTACAGACTAATTGTTCAACTTTACTCCAGCTTCTCCTGCTAATTTTTTGTTGTCATTGTTGCCTTAAATCTTTTTAAAAACTAAGGCTCTCTTGTAGCATCCACTTGACCTTTTTTTTTTTTTTTCCCATTGAGCTTCAGTAGTTACGTGTCCTTGTTTTGACAGTTCAGTAGCTCCCAGGAACCTTATCAGTAGAATTGTACTAGGACCCATTTCTTGTACTCACTTCTGCCAGTAGAAAGGGTTATTTACTATTTCAATGAATGGAGATTTTCATTTTTGGCTTTCTTTTAAAATGTGATGTCCAAGAATACTAGGCTTTTTGAAAAAAAAAAAAAAAGGTAAATTTGATAGTGGGGACTAGATGTAGGTTGCTGGCCCCTCCTTGATCTACAGGGATTTCCTTTTTCTTTTACGCCTTCCCAATTTAGCATGCAGCTTTTTTCTTTTCCCTTTAGACTTTTCATAGTTTCTCCCACAGGGCTAGAGCTGCACTGCTGACCAATCTCAGAATACCAATGCATGGACAAAAAAACAGTGGCAGAGACCAACAAAAACAGCATCCAATTTATCTTTCTTTTCCTGACAGTTTTGAGATTTAATAGAAAACAATATAGAAAGAGGAATTTACATTCCCCCTCCTCACCCTATAACTGGAAATAACTCAGGGAAGTTCAAGAGTAGAAACTAAGAATCACCAAGGAAAGACTATCTGTGGGATTTTAAATTGTTAGGATGCCATTTCTCTTGCCTCTGAGGATTCACCTTTCCCACAGTGTCTCCTAGGTTCCCAGGAGATAGGATTTAGGGAAAACCTCAGGCAGAAAGACTCTGTTTGTGCAATGCTAATGCTACTCCACAAAATCTGCAAGTATTTTATTAACAGAAAAGTAAAATCTTCAAAACTTCAAAACTCTCTTTTCCCCAGGGCTATACTCCCACCCACACTCCACACCCTCCAAGTTCCAAACATTCTCCTGAGCAGAAGACCCTCTTCCCCTCAGATACAGGGTTCCAGTTGCCACCCAGTAGAGAAGCTTGAGTAAGCATTTGGAGAAGGAGAACTTAGCTCTTTTATCCTTCTGTAGATGACTCCACTGCTATGCTGACCTCCTCTAACCCCATTGAACAGGGGTCTTATGTTTTTCTTGATGGTTCCCCCCACTGAAAGGGTTGCATATTGGAGGAAATAGTTTAAACAGTTCCGTGGCTAACATCATAGGGTTGAAGCCCACCTCAGTAGTTTGGGGTGGATTCTGTTTTTATTCCCATCTTGTTACACAGATCCATCTGCATCCCACACAGGGAAGGTGCTAGTAGGAAGAGGCCTCTTATCTCTCCTGCCTCTTTGTCATGAGTAGGCATGCACTTTGAGAATAAATTTCAAGCTGACAGCTCAGCCACCATAAACTTAAAGGTTTTGACCCATTTCCTCTGTTCCAAAGGAAATATTAAATTGACATGTGAAATACAATCTGAGCAAGACAAGCAGGAAGATAAAGGGAGGGTGAAAAGAGAACTGTTAAGCATCAATTCTTTTTCAATTTTGCCATTACCTTCAAATATACTATCTCATTAATCTAAAAATGATCCTGTAGGCCAGGTATTAATATTCCAGGTGCAGTGGCTCGTGCCTGTAATCCCAGCATTTTGGGAGGGAGGCAGGCGGATCACGAGTTCAGGAGATTGAAACCACCAGGCTAACACAGTGAAACCCCGTCTGTACTAAAAAAATACAAAAAATTAGCCAGGCGTGATGGCATGTGCCTGTCATCCCAGCTACTCGGGAGGCTGAGGCAGGAGAATCGCTTGAACCTGGGAGGCGGAGGTTGCATTGAGCCAAGACTGCACCACTGCACTTCAGCCTGGGCAACAAAGCGAGACTCTGTCTCGAAAAAAAAAAATTCCCAATTTTTATATGTGAGTAAAACTTAAGCTGACTGGTTATTTGCCTAAATTTAACTCAATGTCATGTAAATTATAGGACTTATTCACAAATATCCATTGTTTCTGACTAAACACAGTATCTTCCAAAAACAAGATAAAACAAAGGAGCACAAGAGTTTATAAAAGGAGAAATTAATAGTCATCTTGCTGGCAATGTAGGCAACTTTTCAAGTGATTTCATAGGATCTGGCAATGCACAGATGATGTCTACGGACAAAATTCCTCTGTTTTGATATAATGGTTTTATCTTTAAAATGATTCCTGTTTTTATGAATAAAATCACTAAAGGGAGTACACTTTAAACAAGTTTTCATCAGTTATACTTTCAGTAAAGGAATCCCCCCATCCTCTGAAGAAGACAAGCTACTTTTAATTTCCTCCAAAGCTGTGAAAACCTGAAAACATTTGGAACTTTTCGGCCAGAACTGTCTTTATCAACCACACAAGGTATCTGTTTCATTACATGTATTTACATATTTTTAAATCGATTTGTTTATCTACTTCTTATATTGGGCTCTAAATAACTTTTAAGGATTTCCAAAAGTAGAACTCAGTATGAAAGGATAAAGATTGGCTACTTTGGGAAGAAAATTTTAAAAATTTATGTTAGATTCTGAAGACAATGCCAAACACATTTTGTGTAAAAGCAAACAAGAAAAATAAGTCAATGACTTCCAAGAAGTTTATTTTGAAGGGGCCCAAACTTCTCTGAATGCAAAAGTGAGAGTATGTTTGTGATCATTTTCATTACATTAAGAATAGAATTTAGTATTTTTGGCATACAATTAAAGAAAAATAAAAATCCTCTTCTTTCTCAGATTTAGGAAACTGGACATGAAACTGTGTTTTTACAGAAGTACTTGGAACACTGCTTTCCTGTGGTATGATCCTTTGCCAGTGTGAAACTGATATGAAATGAAGGAATAGATGTTCTCAGAGGAATTTTGAAGGAGAAGAGGGGAGCATTACATAATCTGTAAAAATCCAAGAATGAAACAATCAAATGGTGCTGGAATCCTCACCTACTGAGATCTTATCAAACACACAGACAACCCGATTCATTAGTTGCGGCAGACATTGGCAACACATAAACACTAGAGCTAGAATGTTCACCCAGATAGCATGGAACTGCAGCCTAAGGAAGAAGGAAAGATGGAAGAAATAAGATGGTCCAAATACGGCACATGTTTGAAAAACTATTGAGGTTGTTAAGGTCAAAACACAGAAGCAAGAGATTGGTGCCTCTGTACCAGGATTGATTCTTTAAATTAAAAAAGAAAGAAAGAAAAAAGAAAAGAAAACAGTGCTTATTGTCTGACAAGAGAACTTTGTGGAAACAGACAGGCAAACTAAATATTTACCCTTTGGCTGTTAAAAATGAACATTTAGGACTGTATGTGCTCAGAACTACAGAAGCAAGTCCATAGTGGGAGACAAGGCTCTCATGTTTCTGCTGAAATGCACTGACAATATTTTGTTCTGGACTGTCTTTTCAAGGATGTTTACAGAGCAAACAGATTTTTGGAAGATAGAGAGAGTGTCTCTCTGGAGCAGAGGGCAGAGATTTTTTTTTTTTTTTTCTCCTGCTGTCCAGGATAACAAAGATAATGTCTCTCTGGGGCAGTTTGAGCATGTTTGCTAACAGCCCTTGTAAATGAATGGGTTTCCTCAGCTCAGGTTCATCAGGGCTACAGACCTGCTGTGTGTGCACCAGTCTGGGCTGCTGTGTGCTGCCCCGCTTAGGACTAGGGGGAAGGGGAACCAATGGGAACATGAAGCCTAAAAGGCCTGTTGTGCTGTGAATAACAAAGTCCTTTGTCTCTGATCCAAGAGTCTCATTTCTTCAGCTGGCATCCACGAAGCTGTGGTAGGCTACCCTTTTAGCTTGCACACAGGGTAAAATTTCAGGCCTTTCACGGTTCTTGACAAAATCTTGACAATTTCCAAAAAAAGAATCACACAGAATCTCTTGATAAACTCTTCAAAGCAACAACTTTTTATCTACTAGATAATAATTAAAACAGACATATTGTCAATGAGAAAAACAGATACAAGCACAAGGGGATAAAAACACTATCACACGCAGAACAAAAACCGTATTTTAGATGACTTAGAAATGAAGATAAATAGATGGGTTTGTGGATAGATGACAGAGTAACAGAGAGAGAATAAAGTGCATATTTGAAGGTGTGAGTGTATATGTGCATGTGTGTGTATTCATATGTATGTGTGGAGACTGAACTGTGCACTATTATGCATGTTCAGAATGTATGCACATAATAATAAAAATCCATTTGTGGTTCAGAATTTCTATTTTAAAAAAAGTATCTCTCAGGCAAGATATTAAGCTCTCCCCGTTTGATGAGATGAGTTGAAGGTGAAGCAAGTTGTTTTTCTCTTTATTTTTCTCTTTGGTTTCTATCTTTGGTGGACCTTCAGGAGAAATGATGCTGTATGAAAATTAGGTTTAAAATCGGCTCATTCATTTCAATTTTATTGCTTGTTCCCTAAAAGAAAAACGGAAGAGCAATAAATGATCTCTTGCCTCAGCATTATCAATTTGTATTCACTGTGTTTTATATCTCCCATTCAGACACGGCTGTGTTCTGACCTTCCTTTTAATTTAGTTCCAATATATTGTTAGCATTTTATCTCATGCTTGGTCTCAAACACTTCTGGAACATTTCACAGCTTTTTGAGGTTACATTTCACGAATACCTCAACCACTTAGTTTAGTTTTTTCACTCCATACCTACACATAATAAAAAGTGTTGGCTTCATAGATTTCGGATAGTCTTAGCATATTTCTCTCGGACTTGGTGCTTCTTCAGAAAGTTTTGCACATTTGCACTTACCTGGACAAGGAAAATATCTTGAGGCAAAATGTAGGGTATATCTAATCTCTAGAAGCCATCTTAGTGCATGCACCAAGTGAGAAAATCCTTAATCTCTCTTAAATCATTGACTGTACAAACGAGGCTCACTGCCTTTGAAGGTGCCGCATGCTTCAGTCGGAGCTCCAGAGATGAGCTTCCCAAGGCACACGACCCAAAACCTCCAACATGTTTCATCATACTCTTGTGGGTTTCTAATGCAGCTTTTCCCACTCACTTTTATTTATGTCTTCTGTTAACACTAAGTCTAGCAATGGTAAGGGCATTGGAAATCCGTTTATCCTCCAAGTAGTCAGGGTTCATCAAGAGTGAGGGCCTGACATCCCTCACCACATGCTCTTTAATTCTTCATGCTGCGAGAGCACCAAACTATTTACATTTGCTATACCCCCTTGCCTTACTATAATATGCATATCTACATAATATAGTTTTAATTTCAAAATTTAAAAAAGTACCATGCTTACACTTCAAGTGGACAGTTAATCTCATTTCTAGCATGAAACTTCTTCAAAATGAGATTGTTCTTTTTCACTTTTCACTTTATTACTCTTTATTTAATGTTGGGTCCAGTTAAATTTTCCAGAATATGTGTTTTTATAACTGATTGAAAAGAAGAACTATTTTGCTTTGTTTCATAAGAAATAAAGTTAAAATAAAAATTTTGCACAACAGAAGCCTTCGTGTAGAAGAACTGATCACCCTTACTGGTTTTAAATTTCTCCTAAGAGTCCACGATTTCTATTCTTTATAGATGCTCAGCTTTGGAAGGAAAAAAAAAAGGATAGACTGTCTTCCAGAGTTCACTAAGGTGCAGCCAAGTGTCTCCAACATCATATCTCCACTTAGGGAGTGTCCAGTCCTCTTTACTCTTTCTTTTCTTTAACCCTTTTCCTTTTTTTCTTCCTACTTTGGATTATCTGCTTCTTTCCCCAAGTCCTCTGTGTTGCAATGACACCTAAAGCTTCCTGGTTTTCCTAAATGATAAACCCTTTTCTTGATCCAGTTGTCAGCTTTGTCACCTTCCTGAATGGTCCTTTAATAATATTTCCCTAAGGTACGGGGACTTCCAGGAATCTATCATTGCAGTTTTGTCACAAAGCTATTTTAAACATACATTAAGAGCATACTTTTAATTTCTTCTAATTCTTCACCAAGTTTACCTTGGGCATTCAACAAATATATCAAGTGTTCACTACGCACTAGATAAGTTATTATGCACAAGGAACACGGAAATTCATTAGACATGGTGCCTGCTTTCTTTGAGCTTACAACCTCTCATATATATTAACAGGTGTTTTCTTTTGTTGCACATAATCAATTACTAACACTCAAGCTTTGAAATGTCAAATGCATTAATCTATTTGAAGCTCTCTTCAACTTATCTATATTGTACCTTTGCCTGCATAATTTGCGTAAATGAAATAAAAAAAAATCTTCAAGGCTAAAACTTTTTTAAAAAATCCAGATATACCAGCCTTTTAACAGATTTTAATACTATAAGCTATTTAATAAAGAATCATCTGAGAGTGGAAATAAAAGAGCTCTGAACCAACATTGAGAATGTCTAGGCTTTGTCACACACACAAAAAAAAATTTCATGACTTCAGAAAAGCCACTTAACCTTTTGAATTTCATTGCTATCATCTGTTAAATGATGGATGAGAGTAAATGTTCTCTTAGCTTTCTGATCTAAAATTCAATGATTCTAAATGTAAAAGTATTTCAGGTATGAAATTCAGCTCTAAACACATTTTTCATGGAAATTCAGTGAAATGTGAAAATTCATCCAGCGGATGCATGCAAATTTACTGGATAGAGAGACCAGAAGTTGCACCGCAGTTCCCTGCTACAAACAGTCTAGGAGGCTAGCCAGACTTGTCCATGGGCACGGAAAATCAGCTCTCAATCGGTTCCACACATCAACCTCCTCTCTCTGCAAGGTCAGGCTCAGTGCCATCAAAGCATTATGAATGTGCTGTGGCTTTTCTTCTATATCTGGTGATCATCTTTCCAAATTTATCAACAAAATTAGACGGAAAGAATTATTTGTGATTGGATATGCATGACTATCACATTCATTAATCTGATTAAGGCAGAGGGGAATCCATATAATAATCATGTGCATATGATGAAAATTGATCCTTCCTGCATCCTGTGGGGATCTGGCATTCCCAGTGGCATAGTCTGCAGAGGGCCAAAACATTAAATGTGGAGTATAAAATCATAACATTTGCAATGTTGATGACTGTTGTATTGCCTCTTCCAAGGACAATGAAATGAGGGGAATGGTAGACATTTTCTCTATGCAATCTTAAATTTATATTGACTTAAAGAAAAATGTTAATTCATGTAATTTATTTTCATGCAAAATTGTCTTGGAGATGGATTTCTACTATTCGTTTAATGATGATTTGAAATATATTTTATATGTTTGTTCTAAGAAAAAAAGGATTTTTTTCTCTTTAATCATTTTTGTTTATACTGAAGTTGTTAGAAATTTATTTTTAGGACAAGCTCTTCTCAGCCCTTGGTACTGTGTCTGCACACCACAATGCTGATATTTGGTTTGTTCCTTATTTTATAATGGGTAATGTCATAACCTTGATATGCATACTATTGTCTTCTGACTTAAAGGGCATAGAGTCAATGACAGATCTCGTTTTCTGGGTTTTTTGACAACGCAAGAGTTTTAAAAATCAATAAATTTACCTTTATTAAACCTTGACCAAATGTGAAACTGTGTAGCAAATTATCCATAGACATATATGCCATTATAAAATAGTGCCACAGAGTAAGGAATATACTCATTTTCTACATTTTTCATGTTTTATTTAACAACATAAAACTATTCATCATAACAAAATATGATTTAACTCACAATATTCCCCAAACTGTACACCCAGAAGGTGATTTCTAATGGTTTTACTATAAATGCATATATAAACACTGCTTGTATTTAATATATGTGTTATCACACTTTGATATTATCTCAGCCTCCTCAGGGGAAGCCCATAATGCTATAATGGTTAGAGATGTACAGACTATCCATATCAAACAACAACAGCAATTTTCCTGGATGCTATGCAAACCAAGTTAAAGAGCACGTTGGATAGAAATAAACCATTTTATTTTCTTTTTAGTGTTCTAATTACAAAAGTAGAATCAAGCCATGGTTATTAGGTTTTCAGAAATTTAGTGTGTCACAGTAAAGCAATCTGAAAGGGCAATAAATATTTATGAGTGTCTAAGTTAAATGAATGTGTTTGCATGTTTCCAATTTTTATTTGTTATGCAAAAAAAGACCATATTACTTTAAGGTCATTTATAGTTATCTTAAAATTTTGTTATCTGTTATTTCTCTTTTTTTTTCCCAAAACTATCTTTCCCTACTCCAAATCTCACAGTCTTATAAATGTCTACTGAAAATTGCAGTGTGCTCACATAACTCATCTTGCGGATTGAGGTAATAAATATTAACAAATTAGCTGCAACAGCACTTGGCACCTTAAAGTTGTATTTCTCTTCTTCAAAGCTTGCTGAGTCAGAGCCCTTCAACTGATAAAGGTCAGTCAGGAGATATGAACTAATAATAAATTATAATTTGCTGATTAAGGAAGGAACACTTATGAATGTACAATGTATGCTTGAAACCAGTGGATTTTGAGAGATACATTTTTCATTTACACCTATCTCTCCTGTCAAAAATGGTGATGTAATAACTGGCATGTATCTCTCCCTTATAAGTCAACCAAAATTGGAACTAATTGGGAACTTCTTGATTCATTTCCTGCTAGTGATGACAGGGTATTAAAGCAGAAAGTGCATCTTGGGTTATCAAGTATGTTATTGAGGCACATTGGTCAGAAACTACTTGGAAGAAGAGTCCATTTGTCTCCATTAGAAAGGAACTCCATTGAGGCAATTTGTCAGGGGGATTTGGCAAGAATTTGACTAGATAATCCTGTTTGAAGACACGATCTTCTTGTTATCGTCCTGAAACCCTAGAAATGCACTGGAATTTTGTCACTTGCAGCAAGTTTGGGAAATTTAAGAACTTGTCAATAATGTCATAACAACTGGTTTATGTGGTCATACATTCCAAACTAAACATTCAATTCATTATAAAACAAACACACAAAATGATGCCAAATCATACTTAGTGAATAATTCAATTGAAAGAAAAGCTATTTTTTAAATGGATAATTCAGAATCCTGTGTTGATATTGGTTAGATATGAATTACATAATGTCTCTATATGGAGAAATTTGAAGAAATGATAGGGGTATTATTAAACTTTTAAAAATAGAATGATAGGGAACTAAAGCATTAGATAAAGAGGTACTATAAATGGCATTATACATATATAAAGCAAAAGTAGACACATATAAATTATGATAATGATAATCTAACTTTATATGTGTATTTAACCATGGATTTTTAAGAAATCATGCTAAGTCTTGCACTATAAGAAAAACATAGTAACGTCACACAAACTGATGCCCCTTATTTCATATTACAGCTATCCATAATATTTTAGTGGTTTTTTACCTGAATACACAACTTCAACTAATTTGACCTGTGTCAGTAATGTACCCAAATTAAGCTTTCCACTGAAAGGTAATCATACCAATTGTAGAATTCCACTGGGGACTTTTGTATATAAAGTATATAAAGCTGTAAAAAAATATAAATTTGGGCATAATGCTGAGATATGCTTTTAAACATGTTTATCCGTTCTCCTTTGTGCCTAAAACTTTGATGTATATGGACATTACATTTGTTTTCTTATTTCTCATGAACTATGCTTGATTCACACATTTTCCAATAGTGATTTTTTTCATAAAAATAGTTGTATTTATATTATTCTCTATTTGAGGTGATAAACAATAAGAGAAATAAGAAGTCAAGTGAGAACAAACATGTTTTAAAATCTCAAGGAGGAGGACGGAGCAAGATGGCCGAATAGGAACAGCTCCAGCCTCCAACTCCCAGCGTGAAGGACACAGAAGACCTGTTATTTCTGCATTTTCAACTGAGGTACTGGGGTCATCTCACTAGTGAGTGCCGGACAA
>NW_012119833.1:357599-426358 GCF_000951035.1 Colobus angolensis palliatus | reverse complement strand
TGAATTGATGGGTGCTGACGAGTTGATGGGTGCAGCACACCAACATGGCACAAGTATACATATGTAACAAACCTGCACGCTATGCACATGTACCCTAGAACTTAAAGTATAATAAAAAAAAAAAAATCTCAAGGAGCTATCCACATATGAAAGTATTATGTACAATTTTGTCCTGTGTTGAGGCAAAGCATGGCTCAGACTCATCTTTGGAATTCATATTTATTCTGATTATCAAGATGTGAGAATGGCTTAAAATTCTAAGCCACTCTCAGTCCTGAACAATTTGTAAGCTTAATGATTATATTGTTAATTCATTATTTATTTGTAGGTAGAACTTGGATTATTGTTATTGTATTTGTAGAATAGCTGTTCTTCTAAAAAAAAAAAATCACATTCAACTTAGGTAAATTGAATTAGGAATTTTGATCTTATCTAAGCAGTTCAGTAGAATACAGTTCTTGAATGAAGCCTTGCACTAAGATTTTCAACCCAGCTGTAGGTTGGTGCCCAGAGACAAGGTTTTTAGATTCTATTTCAAGGTAGAAGTAAAAATTTATGAAAAACAGAAATTTAGAATAAGGGTTCCTAGACAGGAGAGAAATTTATCTGACTGCGAGAGTTATTGGAGTGACTAGAACCAAAGGAAAAGTTGAAAGACACTACAAAGAAGGATCTCCTTGGCCTTAAATTCAACCATCTGACAGGTTTGGGTGTTAGGCGCACAAACCAGTCATTCTATGGGACCGATAGGCATCTTAAGCCGTTAATGGTTGAAGTTTTCATTTCACTCTCATGGAGAGATTTCCCCCATGAGCACTTCACCCATTGGACAATGAAAGTCAGTGGAAGATAAAATTATCTTTTTAAAAATCACTTTGGTGTGTATTTTGCAATTCAAATAATAAAAATAATTAATACCTATATAAGGGTTTTCATCAGACTTGCTTGGGCTGACATGGGAGAATGTGTGCCTTTCCATAGTCCTGCTTCCTTGGAAGCTGCAGCATAAACTTGGAATATCATCTCTGTAGAACTACACTTGGGCTGTGGGAGCTGAAGGTTGGCAGGCCTTGGACCTATGGGACAAGAACAACATAAAAGATATGTGGGAAGCTTGGCTACTGTCTGGGGACACTGCAGATACTCTCAGTGGGGAATGAGACAAAAAGAGCTGTGTACTTAAGTATCTGCTGACCCCCAGGGAATGATGATGTGCCTGCTGAGGTTCCTGCTCTGTATCCTTCTATAAAGCTAAGGGAAACACAACATTAAAGCTTACTTACATCTTGTGAGTCTGATTGCCAGTTCAGACCTCTGTGACTACATTGGTGCAATGCATATGCATTTCTTCCTATATTCATCAACGCTTCCACTCTGTTCCCCCAATCCTGCAGAGGCAGGGAATACCAAGAGATAGCATAAAATAGAATGCAACCCAATGAATATTTATTAAGTGCCTGCTATTTGAGAGGAGGAATGGGATTTTCAGCAAAATCTCCAGAGGAAACTATTTTTCTTCATAAAAAATGCACACACAGCTGAGTTCTTACAGACATGCACCTAGCCTGTGTGTCATCTCTCTGCACTGAGGCATAGTAACATATCAGAGAAAATGTCATTTATTACTACCGGTTGTGACAATCACTGAAAAAAATTTACTGCAGGAAATTAGCCAACAGTATTTCAGCAGGAGGTCCAAAAATTATCTATCAAAGATTAAGAGACCTGTGGAAACATTTCACTTCATTTACTCAAATGCTCTGGGCAAATAAAATTATGATGAAGCACCTAGCAACCTCTGCCTCACGCATTTTGACAAGCTTACTGCTAATTGACTGTTTGGGTCCCACTCACACTGCAAGAGAAATAAATTACTATTGATTTTAGCTGACATTTCATATTAGCGCATAAATTTTATTTTTATTTGTTTTTATGAAACTGAAATCAGGATTTGTAACACCACAGGAGGAAATGGAGGTGTCAGAATTTGGCTCCATCTTGTGGCCTTTAAAAGAAAGGGATAAAGTAGCCATCCCATTAACAGTACCATGAATAAACAATTGGTTTAGCATTTGTAAAGCAATGATGTTAATATTACACCATCTAAGCAAGGCTATCATATTTGGCATGGAGAGGATGTTACACAAATAAGAACACAAACAAATTCCCAAATCAGGTTATTCAAGCATACCCACTCTCAACACCCCAGTGGATCTCTTCACCCTTCCTGGTCCTCATGAAACTTAAATATATTTTAGGTGATACAACAGGTGCATTTGTAAAACGTTCATAAGGGTTCCCTACATGCATCAGTTTTTAATGCACTAATAAAGCTATAATCTGGACAGCATGTTACATCAACATAATCAACTGTTATGTTCGCCAAACATTTATTGAAGATTTGCTGTTATCCCATGCTAGGCCACATGCAAACAACTTTACATTAGAAACAGACCGATCCTAAAAGAGTTCCAGTTTACTGGAGGAGGATGGATGAATAAAATCAGTCAAATGTGGTAAGGGTAACAATAACAGTAAGCATGTGCTATTTGGGAGCTCCTAAAAGATATGCCAAGCCAGTATGCTCAGACCTGATTTCCTCAAGGAAGTGACTGGAGAATAGTACCACCGAATTGCAGAGTATTGAAACCGAATGGGAATTTGAAGATCATCTAGATCCAGTATCATGAGTCTCACTGTCAAACGAGGTGTGAGTGAGAACTGTGTGAGGACTTATACATATTTTTAGAAAGTATTTTATGGGCTTTCTCAACCTACA
This sequence comes from Colobus angolensis palliatus, assembly GCF_000951035.1. NCBI lineage: Eukaryota > Metazoa > Chordata > Mammalia > Primates > Cercopithecidae > Colobus > Colobus angolensis. Next base: position 423,579 of record NW_012119833.1, on the reverse strand, counting down.
GAAAGGGATAACATTGCACTAGAGCCAGGGAAGAAAATTATTCCTAACCAGAATACATGCTCTCTAGGAAACCACTTGTGAGCTGAGGTCAAGAAGCTGAGAAACACTGACCTTGGTTTATAGATAAGAAGACTGGAAGACTGGAGCCAAAGAATAATAAATGTCTTTTCAGAAGTCATTTTCACTGAACCTTTATTGAGCTACTACTACATGCATGAAGGCATTTTACAGATTGGAATTAAAACACGTAGTTAAATCCATTCTATCCAAGGACAGTGAGAGGAAAAATTTGCCTTCCGTTTTAAAAGAAGTTATTATGGGTGAGTATATGAACAATTAGACAAAGGAAAAGGAAGTTATGATGGAAAAAGATAATCAGATCATTCTGTGCAATGGAGGAAGTCAAAAAGGAAGGAATACCAAATGACATTCAAACAGCACAAAAAAGAACACATATTCCCCAATGTACTGCCATGCAAGGCAAGCCAGATGATGATTGCTGCAAAACTCAACAGAAATAAACACCTGAGACAGAAGGAGAGAAGCACTGAAATCCTCTACCCAGTCAAGGCCTGTGGCCTACCAATGGATTTTTTGATATCAATTGCCTCTTAGTAATTTCTACTTAGCTTATTTATTTACTTACTTATTTATTTATTGAGACAACATCTCAGTTGGTCACCCAGGCTGGAGTGCAGTGGCATGATCTTGGCTCACTCTCACCTCTGCCTCCTGGGTTCAAGCGATACTCGTGGCTCAGCCTCCCCAGTAGCTGGGATTACAGATGCGCACCACCATGCCTGACTAATGGTTTTGTATTTTTCGTGGAGATGGGGTTTCACTGTTGTTGATCAAGCTGGTCTCGAACTCCTGACCTCAGGTGATCCACCCCTCTCAACTTCCAAAAGTGCTGGGATTACAGGTGTGAGCCACCACGCCCCACAATTTGCTTAGCTTCTTGAAAAGAGGAAAACACTTTAGCATCATGAAACATATCCCATTTTCCTTGTAAATGTTTTGTAATAAACGGGAAACTGTACAGCAGTTAGTTCAATATTACCCGTGCAGAATGAATCCTCTGAGCAATTACCTTGTTTCCATGGCAACAGCCTATCTGCCCATCCTTCAGTGCAATACTGGGAAGTCACCAAATTGGGTCTGCCTAGTAATGCCAAGGAAAACTTGGGGGGAAATGCAAGATGATTGTAAATCTGATGCTAACTGCGTTAACAAATAAACAAACCACTATCTATACTATTTATTTACTGGTTCATTTGAGGAGCTCAAAACAATCCATAAGGGAAGATCTGCAAAGTTGGAAAACAGAAACAAAAAGCAAAATCTGTGGAAGAAAAGGAGGAAGAAAATGACAACTAGGCTGTCTAGTGTCCTTGCCCCTACCTACTTTCTTGGCAGGAGGCCTCTGAAGAATTCTAGGACCTTGAGTGCAGAATGGAAACAAATCTCCAATAGATTCCTGTCTGGACCTCACGCTCCCCCCAGAGTTGGCCTGGGCCCAAAGCATGTACTTTTTATTTTTTAGAAAATCCTGAAAAAAGCAAAAGAGGCCAGCAAGTGTGCCTTGGACATCTGTGGAAAACTCATTCTCCTATTTTGGCTGCTACACTCCAAGGTACTGCAAGAAAAAATAAACCAGAAGAATCACATCATGCACACTGAGACATAACAAGTCCAAAAGTAGAGGAAGCTACTTTAGAGCAAGACTGCCAGGCCCACTGCAGCTACCTTTATAGAGCCGGTTTTAGACAGAGATTTAAAGTTGGAAATTAAAGATATGTTCCTCGGGGAAAATTGGACATTAAAACAATGCCGTGTCCTCTGTTATCACTTTTGATTATAGGCTCTCATGGGAACTAGCTCCCAGAGAGTTTTAGAAGTAGGATGTAATTTAGAGACATTTCCTTGGTAGGGATCATAAGGGAGGCTCTAAAAAAGGAGGTGGGAAGAGAATGTGGGAAAGGTCTAGGGAGGAGAGTAGCAGAATCATGACCTGAAACACTACTGGTTGATGAATATGACATGTAATTACATCTAATTACAGGCATCCCTTGGAACCTGGACCACTGGGTTGAAGATAAATTTAATACCAGGGAGAAATACTCAGTCTAATATAATAAAGGTCTTTATTCTATTAGGAGGGATAAATGTATTCATGTAAAATCTCTAAATCAAATGATTATGCTTCTGAGAAATTTGCTTGTTGAAAATTAAAAGGACATAGCAATCTGGGATACTAAAGGAACAAAGAAAATAAAAACATTCAAGGGATTATTTCATTTTATAAACCACTCTGCTTTTAAAGTGCTTATCTTGAAGCAACTTGAAAGAAAAGTTAAACATCAAGATAGAAAATAATCTCTGAATAATTAAGATAGACATGCTTTAAAAATTATCTTAAAAGTAGGATCATAAAATAATAACTATAATGTGGTCCACAAACTCTGCTGATCTCTGTTCTACATAGGGACATGGGAACAAATTATTTATACTTGATAGCTAAAATTCACCAAGATTCTCAGCAATTACACCTACAAAAGTAATATGCAAATAAAAAATTTGAAAATATTGTTTTTCTATTTATAAAATCATCTCATCATGTTTTATAATTAAAAATTGTATTGCTTGATGTAGTGTACAAGAAACAAATATATTTGATAACTTATGTTAATGTAAACCCTATAATATTTCATGTAGAAAAATACAATGTAAGAAACCTATGCCACAACTCATGGCTTTAAAATTATTCACATAATATTTAGTCTGTCCAAAATTAAATTACTCAGTTCAGATATTTGACCAAGATATAGCTAAAGATATAACATTATCAATGGAAAATATTAAATAAATGTTGAATTAATGAACTAAAGGGGAGTGCAAATAATCAGTTGTTTTAATTTATCATGTAGTTTGGGATCACAGGCATAACCACAGGTATGTCTAAACTGGGCATCGTGTATCAAGGGCCCTTTCTCCCTCCTGAAATAGCATTCTCTCTTCTCCACCCCATGCTCCCTAAGCAGGTTCTCCCTAACTTCCCTGGAACTGTGGAATCCTTTTTCCTTTTCCATTTTGTTACATGTATCCTGCACAGTTTGCCAGTCAAGATTTCCTTTGCTTTAGTGGATTATAAAATGCAAACACAACAGATTTACTTAACATCGCCTCTGTGCTCACTGCTATTCATCACTGTGAGGTGTGGGCATGATCTCCACCCTAATCTACTGAGATAAGTAAGACAGATAAATAATAAAACTACAGTAAATTATTGGATAAGGGCAAATAGGTGGTATACAACCAAAAATTTTTTGGTGGCTTAGAAAAGGACAATGGAATGAAATAGGTAAAAACTCCATAAGTGGAGAGATACAGGGAAACTAGTATTTAGTAACAACTGGTTTTTATCAGGCCCCATGCTGGAGAGTTAACATGTATTATTTTATTTATTTCTCATCTCAAAATGTTGAGATGTATCACTGATAGGGACAGCAGGCAGGGAAATTCTAGGCAGAAGAGGGCAGATGCCCAGTGAGGGCCCCATCCTTAAGCTGAAAAGCCTGGGACCACAATCCAAAGTGAGAACCTACATCTCTGTTTTCCTGCTCCAATGTTGCCTTTTCCAAAACCACCCAAGACCTGCCCTGTCCCCATCCCATGCCCATAAAAACCCAAGGTTCAGCTGGCAGAGAGAGGAGAAGGAGCTGGACGTCTGGGACTACAGTTGGATGTTGGAGAGAAGCTGCTTGACTTCAGATGGACAGCTTGATGGAATAGCTTCAGAGAAGAGTCTACCCCTGGCCGGACTCCAGGGGAAGATTACCTTCGCACACGGTGCCCTTTTCAGCTCTGCTTCCTGCTGAGGGCCACTTTCACCAGCAATAAAATCTCCCACGTTTATCATCTTCAATTCATTCAAGCAACCTCATTCCTCCTGGACGCCAGACAAGAACTCGGGTGCCATGAGTGTGGGTGCAAAAGGCTGACACTGACCCTTCAATGAACTGTTAACACTTAAGCCATCCACAGACAGCAAAGCTAATAGGGCACTATAACACTTCCTCTGGGGCTTCTGGGATCTTAGGCACCCTTTCCTAGATGCTGCCGTGGGGCCAGCATGGAGTTTGCTCTTGCTGGTACCTAAAGGTGCTCGCCCCAGCTCTTGCACTTGCTCACTTGCACTTCCCCTTCTACGAGGGGTGGAATTCACGGAATTCCCCCCTGCTGGCATCCATGCACTCCAGTTCTTACCTGCAAAAAGGTCACGGAAATATCCTGCTTCATCTCTTCATAATTTCACAAGATACGAGGCCCAGTAGAGCTTCAAAGCTTGCCCAGGACTATATTGCTGGCAAGTCTCTCAGCACACATTCTAATTCAAGTTAATACTATCTCCATTCCAACCAGAAGGAGTATGAGTGTGCACTGAAGCACCAAGCTAACATTATGCACTAGTGTGTTTGACAGATAATGATAGCAGCAATCACCTAGAATAGAGCATCAAAGGGGAGACCATGAGTTTGCAAACAGTACATCTGGAGACACCCAAATTCTTTAACATGGCCTACAAGGCCCCATGTGATCAGGCCTTGCCTGTCTGTCTTCATCATAGCTGCTCACTCCTTTGCTCACCTCCAAACTCCAGCCATGCTGGGCTTCTTTCAGTATCCCCAGGAAGCAAACTCCTTCTGGCCACCAAGCCAAAATTCTCTCCTATCAAGCTGATGCCTGGCTGACCTTTATATTCCATTAGATCTCAGCAGAAATATTGCCTCCTCAAAGGCATCTTCCCTAATTATGGAAAGGCAGGTCCCCCCATGCCATACCTTCCAACTTTATCATTTTATTGTAACAATGCATGTTCTTTCTTTCAATGTACTGATCAGAATCCGAAACTTTACATTTATTAGACTATCTTGTTTATGATGGGTTTCCTGGCTAACGGGAGTATCTTGAAGGCATTAAACATGTAAGTTAATCACAGTTTAACCAGAGCCCAGGGCTATGGCTAGCAAACAGAAGTTAGGCAATAGATAATCGTTGAATTAATTAAAGTAATAATAAATGAATGATTCCTTTTTTCCAGTTTTAGTTTTAGCACAATTTAATACATTGAAAAGAATGTCCATTCCTACTGTTTAATATCTGTTGCTAAATAAATGTTGAATTTGTGACAGATCTATTTAAGAATGTCAGTTGCTCACGCCCAGAGGATGAGAACATACGGCTGTTGATTAAAACAATAACTGTGACACATTGAGAAATCGTAATGTAAGAAAACATGGTGTTTCGAAAGTTAAAGGTGGCTGAAATCCTAATTAGCTGAGCAAGTAGTAAGTTACCATTGTTGTTAATATGTACAGACATCAACAACTCTAATGCTGGAGTTCTGAAACAAAGAAATGTTTGTTTCTGTGCCCTCTGAAGGATCTGACGCTAACAGAGGGTCTAACTGATCTTCAATTTTGGGTTCTTGTTTAGCTCTGGACTCAGATTAAACCTATCTCTTTTCCCTACAGATTCTTTAAATCTATGCTTTCCCAGTGCCTATGATCCTTGCACTAAGTAGCAGAATTAACATCAGGGTCACCAGCACTAACAGCTACAGCCACCCACAATGTGTGCAATGTTTGTGTAGAAAAAGAGCCCTCAAGAGAAAAATCTGTAGGGCAACAGTGGTTGCAATTGGATGGTGGGGCTACGAGCAGTTTTTGGATGCTCCTTCCATTCACTGTTTTCCAATTGGGAAAATAAAGTAAAATAGCTTTGTAATTAAAAAATAGTAATAAAGCCAGCATGATCCTTGAGCTCACTTATTGAGAAAATGAGCCTGCATAAGGCCAATTTCCTCACTGTTAAATCTAATAATAGTGATGATGAGTGAAAAGAATAGACTCACGAATTACCCTCCTGATAATGCCGACCACCAGTATTACCAGTAGAAGCAGAAAAGTTCATTGTTGGTATTATATTGTCATATTCAGTGAGCAATTACTACATCAGGCACCATGCCAAGTGCTTTGCATCGTACTGTCTTGTTTAATCTTTGTAAAAATCCTGTAAGGTGATTAATCTCGTTATACTCATTTTGCAATAAGGAGAATAAAATCAAGAGAAGTGAAATGATTATATCGGCCCAGTGTTCAGTTTGACCTTGAGATATCTGATCCATGATTTTTATCTAAATCATTCCCTGATACATCTATTTGATGACACCATTAAGCATATATTATGTGACAGGCACTGCCCTTGGTATTGTTCTGTCCTCGGGTATTCAAATCAGTGGGAGAGACAGTTGTATAAACAGACAAATCTAAAGTTATGGGCTTTTACAAAATAGCTTGCTAATTGGAAGATGATGAATGTGAGAACATTTAATATAGTAGGGTCTGAACACAGGCCTGGGACAGAAAACATCATGACAGATAAGAGCAATGGTGTCATGAGGAAGGGAGTGATAAGAAACGAGATGGAGAGACAGCAAGGATTTAAAGATGAATGAAATGTCATGTTTACATTATAGAGATATGACTTTAGTGTATACTGAATAATTTCAGATAGACAACACAAAAGAGGCTAGAAGGTTTGTTGGGAAGCTGCTGAAATTTGATAAGCAACAGAAAAAAAACAGGGGAGCCTTAATAAGGGTAGTATGGCAGAAACACAGTGAAAGGAGAAGAGTTGAGAAATATTTAGGAAATTAAATTTGCAAATTTGATTTGCAACAAAAACAAGGTACAGAAAGAAATAAAAAATAAATGAGTGTTAGCGTAAAACATTGGGGAAATAAATATTGGCACACTTGGTCCCCTGCAGAGATAGAGAAAGCAGTAATAGAAGCTAACCAAGCAGGGCAGAGATTAACTCAGTTTCAGACTGTGGAACAATGGAATGAAATAATCAATGTGTGGCTGTCTTTTAATATTTAGAGTTTATAGACAGCTTTGAGCTGGGTGTAGATCTTTCATGATCTATAGTATATTAGTAGTAGATACCTCACCAAGGAATTTGGCGAGATAGCTCAAGGAGAGTGGAAAAGATAGAATCTTGCACACAAAATACAGCAATTTTGGAGGTAGAAGCAGAAGAATTCAGTGGGCAATGGGCAATGACAGAGCCTTTGGAAAGAGGCATTTTAAGAATGTGCCAAAGAAGAGGAGCACACTAAAAATACACAGGTAAGGGTCCCTCATAAAAGCATACAGAGAATCAAAACAGAGTGGTACTATGGAAGAGAAGAAGAAAGAGATTTTTCAAGAACTGGGGAGAGATCAATAGCAACAGAGGCAAATGCATGGCCCAATTAGGTAAAATTGAAAACTTAATTTATTTGAGAATTAGGTGGTCATTGGTGACTGGGTGAAATCAGTAAATTGGTAGGGACAGAAGGGAAGTTGTAGTTGTTAGATGAGTGAATGGAGAGGAAAGAAATGAAAACAGATAGATGGAGGCACTTTCTAAAATTTTGATAAGAAGTAAAGAAGAAAGAATGGAATTGCTAGATAGAATTCAAAGTTAAGAGTTTAGAAGAGATATTTGTGTTTTTTAGTAAGGGAGAGAGATATCAGCTAGATCTGAGAAGGTTTATGAAGTCAAGGGCAGAAAGGGACAGGTTGACTTTGGGAAGGAAAAGAAGTGCCCATCCACTAAGATTGTTGGAAATAAGGGAAGACTGGGTGTGTGTAGATAAATTTGTGAATGGAGACGGAAAGTTGAATAATAAACATTATGCCCGGTGACTTCTATGTCGTGAATGGGGCAGAAAAATCGTATAATACAAGGCTCATAAACAGATCAGGGAATAATAGTCCAGTGAGAAATCTTTAAAAAGTCAATAGCAACAACAACAACAAAAACAGAGGGTGGTTGCTAGTGCCAGGACACCTTTTCTAAAAAGCACTGACCTTTGAACAAAGATTTTTAGAAGCTGAGGGTTGATCTACAATGCAGAATGTTTTATCAATGTCAGAAATCTTCAGTATGGAAGTTGGGCATAAATACATAAAAATGACCATTACAAATAAATTTAGATAAGAAAAAGAAGAACACCTTCCTACACCTTATCAATGAGACCTTTGCACTTGACTCAAAATGTTTTTCGTTGGAGGAAGCTTGTAAATTCTTTCTCATGAACTACCAGCATTATGTGACATTTAAATCAACATCATAGCCCTTAAGTCTATCCCTTTGTCCAGTATTAGTAGATGAGACACATATGAAAATTACAGAGATTTCCAGATATACATGTATGGAAGAAATTTTTGTTAACCAGAATTCATCTTAGTAAGGGCACTGCATTGTTTTGAAGAAATACTTGTGTATACTATTTCGTACATAGGAAAGGTCACACAGAATTCAAAAAACGTGCTCGCCAAAAGACAACATACATAAAAAGAGGAACTTATGTTTGAGAAATAAGTGGGGGAAGGAGTTCAGGGGAGAGATGTAGAAGATAAAAGAGAGTCCAAAAAAAAAAAAAAAAACCAAAAGTGTTACAAAAAAACCAAAAGTGTTACAGCTTTGGTAAATTCAATTAAATTCAAAAATATTCCAGTTCTATGGAAGTACTTGAGAGAGATGTAAGGAGTATAAGTTTGTTGCCTGTACCCAGAGGATGTGTAGAAACCAAATATGTCACACAAAGATCCAGGAGACAGAAAGTGAGATGAGTGTAGGATTCCCCCCAGCTCCCGGGTATAGTGAGAACTGGAAGGAGAGGGCTAAGCTGTGGACTTTCACATGCTATGGAAGTGAAGATCTGAGCTCAGTCCAACCACCTGTCCTGGGACAACACTGCCATCCGTCCCCACTCTCCCCAGCTCACGTCTGCCAAGCACCAATATTCACTAGGGAAAAATTTAGGCAAAATATTTAGACAGAGCTGTTTGGTAGATAACCAGTAGGATGACAGAAGTGTAACATTGTTTACTCAGAGAAAATAATGGGAAAGAAATATTAACTAGAGCAGTTTTGACTCCAAATATTTGACAATTAAGCAGAGTCAAAAATAGTCTTTAATGTGAACAGATTGGTCATAGAAAAATAAATACAAATAGCTCATAAACATATGGAAAGATAGTTAACCTTACTCATAATCAGAGAAATACAAATAACATGAGTGAGATGCCATTTTTACTTAGTAGATAAAGAGGCACCTCATTACTAGGAGGAGTATAAATTGATACACCTTTGTGGAAAGTTATTTGGTAATATTTTTCCAAATAAATTTAAAATGTTCCTACACTTCAAATCAACAATTCAGTTTCTAGGAATATCCTGTGGGCAACTAGTATTCATGAGAAATGACACATATGAAAATTTTCTCATGAAAGAACTGTCTGTGACAGCCAAGAGTCCATCAGCTTGGGAGTGATAAGTTAAAGGTTGATGTAAGCAGGCAAGGAAATATCATACAGCCATCAAAAATAATGAAACATATCCCTATCCACTGATGCAGAGCAATCTTCTAATTACAGTGTGCAAAGTAGGATGCCAGGCAATATCTCTAATATACTATCAAATGGTGTATACACACACATATACATGCTTAAAAACTGTTTATAGACACATATACACAAATCTATGTGCTTACATTTTATAGCATATTTCTAGGTGGTTAGACAAGAAGTTTAAAACAATGGTTATCTTCTACACTGAAAACTGTCTGTTAGAGGGAGAGATCCAGAGGGAGACTCACTTTTCATTACACCTCCTTTTACCTTCAGAATTTTGATGTTGTTTAAGTTAAGAATCAAGATATGAGATCAGCCCAGATAATCAACTTTGGGGTCTGGCCTGAGCAAACCAGAAAGACACCCTAAAGGAACTGATAAAATGTGACAAAACTGCAGTATCAACAGCTTGCAGGTCTCTAAGCTACCAAAACCAGCTACAGTGGGGGATGAGGGTGGTAGGGTACATATTGGACAGTGAAAAGTGTCTGATAAAGCAGTTTCCAAGTGATGACCTGGTGCGGGTTGAGGGTGGCTGATTGCAGAAGAGATAAAGGTCACCTGAGCAAGGAGATCAGGAGTTGTGTTCTAGATGTTTGTAAAATTCACAAAAACACTGCATCAGCGGACACTTTGTGTTTTTATTTTTGAGACGGAGTCTTGATGTGTTAGTCTTGATCTGTTGCCAGGCTGGAGTGCAGTGGTGCGATCTCGGCTCACTGCAATCGCTGCCTCCCAGGTTCAAGCGATTCTCCTGCCTCACCTCCTGGGTAGCTGGGACTATAGGCACGTGCCACCACGCCCAGCTATTTTTTTTTTTTTTTCATTTTTAGTACAGATGGGGTTTCATCATGTGGACTAGGATAGTCTCAATCTCCTGACCTCATGATTCGCCTGCCTCGGCTTCCCAAAGTGCTGGGATTACTGGCGTGAGCCACCGAGCCCAGCTGGACACTTTGTTTTCATGAATGTTGCAAACATCTAGAACTACTGGCAAAAGGCAGAAAGGAAAAGTCTATGAACCAGGAAGCAAAGTTTTCTTTGATGGAGAGTAAGGGGTGATCCTGAGGCTAGCATGTGATGGGGCAAGGATGAGGGAGAAGTTGTACAGTCAAATGACATGATCCCCACAGGTTCTATAAGATCCAGGTTTCATTACCTCTGACCTAACTCCTACCACTCTCTCGGGGTCACAGTGCTAGAGCCACGCAATAAGGTCCTCTTACTCCCTGGAGAAGTCTACCTCATAGCTTTGGCACTGGTCATTCCCTCTGCTTGGGGAACTCTCTGTGGGTGGCTGCAAGTTTCCCTTGGGTTTTTACTCAAATGTTACCCCCTCAAAGAAGTCTGCCTGGGCAACCCACATATAAAATAGTACTCCTTCATCAAATCTTTTTCCTTCCTTCTTTTTTACCCATAACACTTATCATGTTCTTAATCTTCTCTGTTAATTGTTTCCATTCTCTGGAATAGAAGCTCCTTGAGGGCAGGAAATGTATTTGGGTTTTTGTTGTTGTTGTTGTTATTGGATCCTCAGTGCCTAGAACAGTGACTGGCAATAAAATATACTCAATACTATTTGTGGAATGCCTGGAATTAGCTTTTACATAGGGGTAAATGAATAGTAATCTCAAATCACATTTATTTTCTAAGATGTGTGCATTTAAACATAAAGTGCTTTGAATGACTCACAGATAAATCTCTTCTGTTTCACCAAATGTTTATTGAGCACTTGCCAGGTGCTAAGTAAGCACTGCAGGGCAATGCAGATAGAAGAGTCAGATAAGGTTCCCAGTCTCAAGGCTTTCATCAACTTGAGGGGGATATGAAGATGTATAACCCCAATAACAACTCAAGGCACAAACAAATAAGGACAAAGTACTGCATTAATCCCGAAAAATACTTTATTGGTTTCCAAAGTGGGAAGTAAGCAACTCCCTGCCATGTGTGATCACCCTGGGGGTCAGGAAGGAATCATGAGCAACAGCATAAATGGTGATGATGACTAACCTGCTCTCAGCACTTGGTGGGCTTCTTTGCTCCAAGCACATTATAGATGTATCCAGTTCAACTCTTATTAACCCCATGAGGGAGTTAACAAGATGAGGACATTGAAACTCACAGTAACTTGCTCAATAGGACTTCATTCTCTAGGCAGTGGAGAGCTGTTGTAGGGTTTTAGGAAATGACATCATCTGTCTTACGTTTCAAAATAATAACTGACCACATTGTGAAAGAAAGGAGAGAGTGAACGCCTACATTTGTTCAAAGGAAATGGAAAAGAGGGCCAGGTTGGAAGTATGTCGGAGGCATAAATTGTGGAACTAGATGAGGCCATGAGAGGTTGACATATGAGTGTTCTCTTCACTGAGAGGCAGCATGGAGGAGATAAATAGAGAATTATTAGAACTAAATAAGTTTTTATATTCATTTGTGTCAATCCTTACTATCCAGCAGCAAGGATAGGAAATATAAGTTTAAGTCGTTTCTGGGCAAGATATGGAAATTAAATATTCTTCCTTCCAGTCCAACAGAGATTTTACCACCTACTGGTAAACACAATTTAAAATAACTGTAGTAAAAGGTGTGCATATGTTTTCTTGAAACTGTTTTAATGGCTTTTGCAGTTTTATGGAGATCTTTACCTGGATCTAGGATTATAAATGGAAATTTTCACCAACTTTCCCTCTGATATTTGTCCCATAAAAGAAAAAAAAAAAAACCCTACATTCTGATAAAGTTATTTTTAATTTCAATTTTATATACTAAAATATTTACTCCTCTGAATTTGGCTCACTTTTCCTTGGATTCCCAATCTCAACTATACACACCAGTGTAAGAGTCAGCAGGGATCCGGCAGATGCAGTAGGGTGAAGGCGGCCCTGGAAGGCAAGAGGTGGATTATATGTCCTCCAAGCAAGGATACCTTGAAGACATTACTACAATGTTTGGAGACTATTTCCTTATCCAGAAATGAAGGCGGTGAATGAGACACTCTAAAGTTCATTCATTTCCTAATTAGTCATGTAAGTGATACAGGGCACTCGAGCCCCAAAACTGGGGCTTAGTCCAGGAGAGTTCTTGGCTTTGCCGAGGAAAGAATTCAAGGGCCAGCCGGTAGTATCAGACAGCAGCGTTTTTTTTTGTTTTTTTTTTTGAGACAGAGTCTTGCTCTCTTGCCCAGGCTGGAGTGCAGTGGTGCGATCTCGGCTCACTGCAAACTCGTCCCCCCTGGGTCACCCCATTCTCCTGCCTCAGCCTCCTGAGTAGCTGGGACTACAGGCGCCTGCCACCAAGACCGCTAATGTTTTGTATTTTTAGTAGAGAGGGGGTTTCACCGTGTTAGCCAGGATGGTCTCAGTCTCCTGACCTCGTGATCTGCCCACCTCGGCCTCCGAAAATGCTGGGATTACAGGCGGGAGCCATCGCGCCCGGCCTAGACAGCAACTTTTATTTACGCAGCAGTGTATAGCAAGAGCAGAGGTACTGGTCCTTGAGAGCAGGGCTACCCCATATGACTTGGGCCCAGAGTAGCAGCTCAGAGGCAGTTCTACAGTCATATTCATACCCACTTTTAATTATATGCAAATTAAGGGGCCGATTATGCAAACATTTCTAGAAAAGGGGTGGTCACTTCCAGGTATTCCGGTGGTTGTCATGGAAAGGGGTGGTAACTTCCAGGTGCTGCCATGGCAACGGTAAATTGATATGGCACACTAGTGGGCTTGTTTAATAAAAAGTTGCTTCCACCCTGTCCCTGTTTTAACTAGTCCTCAATTGGTCCAATGGCTGAACTCCACCACTGGGTGTCCAAGTCCTCACTCCTACCTCACAAGGATTCAACAAACATACATTGAATGTTCACCATATGCAAGTCTTAGAGAGATACAGAGCTGAAAGAGTCAGCTCCAGGTCTAAAGGAGTTTTCAGTTTAAGAATCCCAAGCTAAGTAATTCTGATTTTAAAAATTAATATAATATTTTAAAAGCTACAATGATATCTCAAGGAAGTGGTCTCTGCATTAGAGCCAAATTAACCATTCCATTGAAACACGTTCAAAATTGTTGATATGTGTTTCCTAGATAATTTATGTTTTAGGCTTTCTTTCTAAAAATTGAATGACTCAGGGAGCCAACCGAACAAAAGACAGACTGCACGAAGATTTGCTTTCTGTCTTCAGTATTGTTGTATCATATTTGTAAAAAGAGGTCTGAATCCAAGAAAGCAATGTGGAGATACTAGGAGACTCCCAGTTTTCCTCTAGCCCTTGCTTTTGCATTTGAAAAAATGAATTATTTGCCATCAGGTGTCATCTGGAGCAGCCTGTGAAAAACCTGTGCTTCTGACCCCATACCCTCTATTACCCACTGTCTGCAGACACAGAGAAAAGGCAGGTCTCCTGTGGAGCATATGAAACATTGCAGGAGGGCTGTGTTGGCACAGGTTCTCACAGCCTGCCTTACATGCATTTCTTTCCTTTACTGGAAATGCACCGTTTCTAGAAGGAGTGTGTCTGGGGTCTGCTCCCAAGCACAGCGGTGACCATGGGAAGCCTGCTCGCTCATAACAGGAAAGTGCTCGCTGTTCCCATTGGCACGCAGGTCCACAGCTGTCAGCACAGTTCAGAGAGAAATGCTTCTTCCTCTAGAGCTTCAGGGATCTGTGCAGAGCATCATTCCCCTGGGATAACACAACCAACCAGCTCTATTGTGCTCTGTTTAGCTTACACAGAAAGAACCAAGATTTTCCTCAAGCCTACTTCTGAATATGAATAACAGCAGAGAAACCAAGAGTCAGGGCTTCTGATTCATGGCAGCTGAGATTTGTCTTTTACTACCAACTAAACCCATGACTTGGAAAATGGTGGATGCTTAATAAATATTTGTCAAACTAATTATAGGTGATTTATATAAGCTAATTAATTTATGGGCCTAAGTCTAGCACAATGCCTGACACATGGTTAGTGTCAATAAATAGTTTATGAGTGAATGAACCAAGAGCAAAGTCTACAATGCAATTAAGTATTAGGCTCCAGGGGCAAACCCAAGGCAACATTATGAAATGGATGGCACTATTCCAGACTCTCCTGCCCTCACTTTCAGCTCCTACATACACTTACCAGGGCCTGCATGGTTCACTCTGGATACAGCTAACCTGTATTTCACTCTTTTAGAGTAATAAACAAGGTTCTGAACCCAGAGAAGAAGGGAAAATGGCGGATGCTGCATTTACTTGTTTAATTCATTTGCTTAGAGACTTCCAGAAATATTTGTTTGGGGAAATTATTTGTAGTGGTTCCCAAAGTATAGTCCCATGACCAGTAGTGATGTCATCTTGGATGTTGCTAGGAATGTAAATTCTCAGTCCCCCTGCAGATCTACTGAATCAGAAACTCTGAGGGTGGATCAGTAACTTATTTTATAATAAGCCCTCCATGTGATTCTGAGGCACATTAAAGTTTCAGAACAACTGCTTGGACTTTTGTTTTTGTTTTTGTTTTTCTGTTCCCAAATAACTAACTGCATGAGACCCACCCAGGAGCACTCCCTGAACACACAGTTCGGTCTCTCCCCTAGATTCTGAGAATTTTTATCTCTAGGATTACAGCCAGGGAATCTGCATTTTGAACAAACAGTTCTTTTACACAATTGAATCATTTTCCTGGGTGCTCTGCTTTCTTTCCATCAGCTATTAGTTGATTAGTTTCAGCAAAAGTTTATAATTGATTAGATTTATTTTATTACCTTAACAAAGGGACAACCAGGGATATTTTAATATTTGACAGATAACTAAAGGACCCTCTGTCCTAAAACCAAAATAATCACTAATGATGGAAATTCAGGTCCTGCTACAGGCAGCACAGGGTGATTCTAGACTGGGGTGAGGGTCTCCCCTTCAAATTAAACAGCATCAGTGGTTTTCTATTCAGCAAAATGAAAGGGGAAAGGAGAAAAGTAGATTACATATTGACTATCATGCTTTTAGAATTCGGTTATTAAAAAACTTGAAGGCCACAGGGATCAGCCTGCATATGTGTGGGATTTGTTTTTTACCATTAAAACATTATAAACAAAAAACTGTTAACACTATACAAAAATCTGAATTGCCAGAATTTCTTGAAAGAATGAAACCTCTGGCCACATTGATCATCTATTCCTACATGGTAACAATAAACTAGATCTGACAAGTTGCCGCTTTTTTTAATTCACCACAGTTGCCATCATCCCCTAATGCTTCGCATAATCTCCCCCAGTTTATGATACATTGCTATTCTCTATAGGTATTTGATTTTGTGACTTCTGCTTTACATGGATCCACTACCACATAGCCTCAGAGGGAAGCATTTAGAGAAGAACTGGAATTCTCTAAGGAACAAGAGAAGGGACTACAGCACCAGTATCCCAGTCACTCCACAGTTCTGGCTAACTCACTTAAAACAACGAAGCTGCTGGTGCTACTGTTGCTGTTCCCTGTTGGTCAGGTGTATGTTCACGCAGTTTGGTAACCATTTGAGTTTTAATGTGTTTTTCTTGTCTCCTCATCTAGGTCAGGAGGATTTGCTAGCTTTCCAGTCCATTGAGAGTTCTTGACAAACATTTTAATGCATTTGGTTACATTGTGATATTTTTCCAAAAAAAATAAATAAGCCTTTTATTACACACATTTCTCATGTTTTAAAATTGCATCACAACATTTCCTCGATTTGGTATTCATTCGATTATGAGAGTGGTCATTTTTAACCAAGCATGTAATCAGGCAAAACAAATTATAGCTGGTCCACTTAAAAGCCTGTCCCCTCATACCTATCAGAAATATTATATGCCTTATACTGTTATTGTACTATGTATAATGCATGAATAACTAACCTTATAAATTTATACTATCTGTCCCTACTACAAATAATCTCCCCTGAACAAATATGTCTGGAAATACCTAAGCAAATGAATTAAACAGGTAAATGTGGCATCTGCTATTTTCCCTTCTTCTCTGGGTCCAGGACCTTGTTTATTGCTGTATAGTTATTTAATTAGCAATCTGGGAGTGAAAAGATTTAAACTCATGAGCTCCAGTAGCCACACAAAGTAGAGGCTAAGATATGTCTTGCTCATGATAGAACAGGTGGATTGAAAGATATCATGCTTTTTTCCCATGCTGATTTTTACAAGGCAGCCGTTATTTCCCCCAATGCTCCTCCAAGTGATCTTATGTTAAAATAGAAAAATGTTGCAGAGGAAGAAGATTTGAAACCATGCACACCCATACAAGTTACTGTCGACTTTTAGCAAGACTTTACTATTCCCTTGACTTCATCAACAGGGCTTTACTATTCCAGGAAACTCCTGCCCACAAAGATAAAAGTTGCAGAAAACTTCATTGTTTATTTCAGAGACTTCTCCAAAATCCCACTTAATTTATTATCAGACTGCCCAGCTTTTCAATAAATAGCATCAAATGACTGTTAACTCTCTGAGACTCTTGGAAATCCTACCCACCCATTTTAAATTAGTATGGTTTTCACCTAATATTAACCCTTACACATACACCCAAATCTCATAAATATTCTGACTTTTTGTTCTCTTCTCCTTGACTTTATGAGCATTAAGCTTGGGTTTGTCTTATCATCAGGTATTTTAATGGTATTGTTCAGGGAACCAGCATTAACACTCCAATACACCAGAACCATCAAGGACTTAGTTAATATTTTTACCAACAAGCTGTTTTCCGAGCTCAATTTCACCAAAGTTTCTTCCTCTATTTCAATTTGGTTCTTTCCTGCTGTGATGGGAAGTTGTTTCGAATTGGATTCCAACTCTGAAGCTTCCTACGCCTGCCCACGTTTCTGGTCCATGATGGCTCTCATTTCCATTTTAGATAGCATTTTTATTTTCCTCAGCTTTAACTTCTATTGAAAAAAGTCGCTTAGTCACAGAGTAAACCTAATTTTGGCCTCATCCCACAGATACTTCAGCCACACATTACTCACTGTTTTCATTTCCAGAATGTAAATCACAAATACAAAGGAACACTCATCTCTGGACCCTTGGCAGAATCCAGTGTTGCAATGCACATGTCCAGCTTAGCAGGTTTATCCCACAGACAAATCCCTCCAAAGAAAGAGCAATCCAACCCACAGCAGTTCTTATGCAAATGTTAAATGCTTTAAATATTTTATTTTAAGTTTTCTTGTAAAAATCATGGCTCATTAATCCAGTGTGTTTTTGAACAAGTAACATATAGATCCCAGAGAGGTCTTGGGTTCAGCCTTGGGGAACAGTGAGGAATAAGCTTAATATAGTGTCTTCACCATGGAGCTCAGTCTTATGATAAGCAGCCATGAAGTGAGCATTGTAAAAATAATTGCCTACATTGCAATTGTATAAAGTTCTGTGGAGGGGGAATACAGAGGACTGCAAAAGTATGTCACAGGACATATTGTGGAAGACAATATGGCGATTCCTCAAAGATTTAGAACCAGAAATACCATTTGACCCAGCAATCCCATTACTGGGTATATACCCAAAGGATTATCAGTCATTCAACTGTAAAGACACATGCACACGTATGTTTATTGCAGCGCTATTCACAACAGCAAAGACTTGGAACCAACCTAAATGCCCATCAATGATAGAAGGGATAAAGAAATGTGGCATATATACACCATGGAATATGATGCAGCAATAAAAAAGAATGAGTTCATGTCCTTTGCAGGGACATGGATGCAGCTGGAAACCAACATTCTCAGCAAACTAACACAGGAACAGAAAACCAAACGCCCCATGTTCTCACTCATAAGTGGGAGTTGAACAATGAGAACACATGGACACAGGGAGGGGAACATCACAAACCAGGGTCGGAGGGTAGGGAGCGAGGGGAGGGAGAGCATCAGGACAAATACCTAATGCATGTGGGGCTTAAAATCTAGATGACGGGTTGATAGGTGTAGCAAGCCACCATGGCATATGTATGCTAATGTAACAAACTTGCACATTCTGCACATGTATCCCAGAACTTAAAGTAAAATTTAAAAAAAAAGGAAAAAAAAAAAGAGTATGTAAAAGGGAAACCTAGACAAACCTGGGAAGCTGGGGAAGGTCGTTCTATGAAAGTAATCTTTAACTGAGACTTGAAATTATTTCACCCTATTGGTCTCCACAAGGACATGTTGAATGTTAATGGCATTAACTAAAAGAACAAAACCTTTAAAAGATAAATATTAGCTGTTTTGGTTAGGTTTGGTTTGGTTTGGTCGAGATACGTGCTATGATAAAAAAATTTACAAACTATCTGAGAAAAAAGAGAAATTTGGCATGTTGTAAATTGACAAGTGAGGCTGCTTATACAGATTACTGTAGCTAAATGTGTGCAGTTATTACTGATGATTGCTTTTGGATTTTTATTTGCTTGTTTGCCAATATAGATATTCATATATACATGCGAGACATATTGTGGTAATCCTCAAGTTTCAGGCCAAAGTTTTCTGTTCCATCGTCTGAAGTATTATAAAATTAAGTTTAGAAAGTAAAGAATGACTTAGTAATTCCTTCTAATTTTTGTTTATCTGGAAGATATTCAATTTTATTTATAATATTTTTACCTTTCACATACTGTTTTCCTTTTACTTATATTGGAAAGAAAATGTCACAAGATGACAGGGCTCTAGAACTTCTTGGAGAGGTTAGACAGATTGTATTATATCTGTTTAGAAAGCATAAATGAGAATTCATGAATATAAATTGGTGTTTTATTTTTTCTAGTGGCACATAGAATAGATCATTTACCTGACAAGTGACAGTGATATAAACAGTAAAACATCTCCTAATTTCTATGCAAAAAAAAAGACTTAATAAGACAAATAAAAGAAGTATTTGAAAATAAAAAGACAAACATTCTTTATGTCTCTTAGAGATGCAGTTGAGGATCTCTGCAGAGATCCTCTGAGAGATACAGAGGAGGAGGGTTTCATAACTGTGTAATTCCTGGCTCACTATGGAAATCGACCAATGCTCCTATTCAAGCCTGGCTTACAGACAATGGGTTTCACAAATATTTTGAAAGCCAAAATATTAAAATATTATTTTTGTTGAGTCAATCTTACAATTCTCACCCATATCAGGCAAGCAATACAACAGGAAAGATGGAGGGAGGTAGGGAAGGAAGGAGGGAAGGAGGGAAGGAGGGAGAAGGGGAGGGAAAGAACAAAGAAGGGAGAGAGGGAGGGAAGGAGGGAGGAAGGAAGGAAGGAAGGAAGGAAGGAAGGAAGGAAGGAAGGAAGAAACCCTGTTACCTTTGCACAAACACACAGACTTAGTATTCTGTTAAACAAAGCAAGTTGCCCAAAATTTATGTTTCAGTGGAGCTGATTTCTCTCCAACAAAAATGAGGATATTATAAGGATAGCCTGAAAAAACTGTCTGAGGAATAACTGGAAAGTCATTATATGGACATTCAAAACCACACAAGCTGTAGATTTTGGGGCCCCTTGAAGGAGAATCTGGAAAGGAGGAAGGCTGGGAGTTTTGTGCCTATATCACCTTATTTTCAATCGCATTTGAATATTAGAATTGTTTATGTTTTTAATTTTTTTCTTAACTCACCCATTTTCTTTCCCCAGTCTACTCTGTACAGCTACATCTTCTCTAGAGTAATCCCATTAGAAAGGAAGGTAAAGGATACTAATTCCAGACTTTTTTTTTTTTTTTTTTTTTTGAGACGGAGTCTTCGCTCTGTCACCCAGGCTGGGGTGCAATGGCCGGATCTCAGCTCACTGCAAGCTCCGCCTCCCCGGTTTATGTCATTCTCCTGCCTCAGCCTTCCGAGTAGCTGGGACTACAGGCGCCCGCCACCTCGCCCGGCTGATTTTTTGTACTTTTTTTTAGTAGAGACGGGGTTTCACCGTGTTAGCCAGGATGGTCTCGATCTCCTGACCTCGTGATCCGCCCGTCTTGGCCTCCCAAAGTGCTGGGATTACAGGCTTGAGCCACCGCGCCCGGCCTACTAATTCCAGATTTAGCTACCTTTAATTAAAACTTTTCTGCAAAAGGCTCTCTTAATGGCCACAGAAGCATGTGGAACCCAGAGCCCTATATCTTAAAGTTGATCAAACTGATTCTCTACGAAGTTTCTCATCTTGGTACTATAAGAAAATATTTTCTCCCAGGCCTTATAATGGAAGTGCTCCCTGCAGTCAATAGTATGTCTCTCTGTTTAACTGCCCTTTTTCTTTGTTTCTTTGGATTTCCAGTTCAGGAATAAAATAATCTGTTGACAAAGAGTCAATCTCTGTAAAATACTTGAAGACATTTATTCTGAGCCAAATATGAGTGCCCATAGCTCATGACACAGCTCTCAGGAGGTCGTGAGAACATGTGTCCATGATAGTTGGGGTACAGCTTGGTTTTATGTGTTTTAGGAAGGCATGAGACATCAGTCAAATACGTTTAAGAATTACGTTAGTTTGGTTTAGAAAGGCAGGACAACTCAAAGCAGGGGTTTCCAGGCTATTGGTAAATTTAAACATTTTGTGGTTGACAATTGGTTGAGGTTGTCTGAAGACCTGGGATCCATAGAAAGAAATATTCAGGTTAAAGATAAAGGATTGTGGAGACCAAGTTTTATTGTGCAGAGGAAGCTCTTAGGTAATAGACTTTAGAGAGAGCAGGTTGTAAATTGTTTTTTATTGGACTTAAAAGGGTGCCTGGCTTTTAGCTGATTATCTCCTGGATCTGGGAAGCAAGGAAGGAAAACAAAGGGGGAAGGGGATTCTCTACAGAATGTGGGTTGCAAGGCAATTTTAAAGTATGGCAAGGAAATATATTTCGGGGTTAAATATTTTTTTCCTTGTCTCATAATGTTATGTCAGAGTCAGATTGAAAGGTAAGCCACAATATACAGGGCCAAATAAAACCCATCTGATGAGAATTTATAGTTTGTAGAGCATGACTCCCTAGACCCCTTAGGTAGGAATTTGGGTAAGGTTAAAAAAAAAACAGAGTGGCCGGGCACAGTGACTCACCCCTGTAATCCCAGCACTTTGGGAGGCTGAGGCGGGTGGATCACGAGGTCAGGAGATTGAGACCATCCTGGCTAACACGGTGAAACCCCGTCTGTACTAAAAATACAAAAATTAGCCGGGCGTGGTGGCAGGTGCCTGTCGACCCAGCTGCTAGAGAGGCTGAGGCAGGAGAATGGCGTGAACCCGGGAGGCGGAGCTTGAGGTGAGCCGAGATCGCTCCACTGCACTCCAGCCTGGGCGACGGCGAGACTCCGTTTCAAAAAAAAAAAGAAAAAAGAAAAATCAGAGCTTAGTCTTCAATTTCCCGATCAGATACATTACCTTAACTTTAACATCTTCTGTTTTTAAAGTTTGAATAACATTTTGCACATGAATGCTAATGAAGCTTTTTTTTTAAAGAAAACACTAAATTGAACTCCAAGAAATTAAAAGAAACAATTTCAAAATGCCAAGATACTTCCTTTATCTCTTAACTGCTGCAATAGTTTAAAATGAGAGCCAAACAATTTTATCAAGGGACAAGGTATTCATCAGAAAAGGTTAGGTCCTCAGCCCTGTCCAGGATCTCACCCAGCTTCTGGGAAACCTGACTGAATACGTTTCAAACATTCTCACCTTTTGTCAGATTTCCCATAGTTCTTGAGGTGTGCTTGGAGCTAGAAAGATAGAAATGTTATTTTCCAAGGACACATAAATGATGGTAAGCTTAACTCATTTCCCTGGAGCTGTATGGTTAGACCCCCATTTCAAAGTTAATTTCCTTTTTTTTTCTTCTTAAGATTTTACAAAGATCTTATCATAACACATGAATTAAGTTCAATCATTTGCCTCTAGTAAATCAGTTGTTGTTCTCTCACAGTATATAAAGGAATAGGGTAAATCCGTGCTTCTGAACCAGTAGCCACAGGCACATGTTGCTATTTAAATTAGAATGTATACTAAAGTTAAATTAAGCTAAAAATTCAGCTCCTCAGCCACACTTGCTACATTTCAAGTGCTCAGTAACCACATGTGGCTAGTTGCTTTTGAATTGGCCAGTACAGAAATAGAACATACCCATTTATGAAAAAAGTTACATTGGACAGTGCTGCACTAAATGATTAAAGAAATTAGGAAATGAATTGGTGTCTTAACTGGGCTAAGATTATTTTCCATGGTTGTAGGTTTTTTTGTTTTTGTTTTTGTTTTTTGGGACAGGGTCTCACTCTGACAGCCAGGCTGGAGTACACTGGTGCTATCTTGGCTCACTACAACCTCTGCCTCCAGGGCTCAAGAGATCCTCCCACCTCCGCCTCCCAAGTAGCTAGGACTACAGGCATACACTGCCATGCTCAGCTAATTTTTGTATTTTTTTTTAGCGGCATGGTTTCACCGTGTTGTCCAGCTGGTCTCAAACTCTTAAGCTCAAACAAACCACCTGTCTGCCTCCCAAAGTGCTGGGATTACAGATGTGAGCGCCATACTTGGCCTCAATGTATTTTTTAACTTTTCACCTCCTTTAGAATAAAGGCATGCTCTTGCAACCATATAGCTAGACCAGTATCCAACTTGAGAGTTTAATTCAGTGTCCACTGAGGAGTTTATCAGGCTACATGAGCAGACATAGAAAGATGTCGTGCAAAGAAGGACCAGTTGAATCAGGCTGTTGATCTGGAAGATGCAGGAAATCAGGTGATTGGTGGTCTTTTCCTGTAGCTGAAACCATGGAACAAATCAGAGGCCAGAACGTTAGGGTTGGATGCAGATCACAAGGGAAGTTAAAGGCAAAATGCAGCTGCTGGCAAAGGAACACAGAAGGATTCACAGATAACAGTTGGAGCTCAATGTCAGAGAGTAGTGGTTACTGACAAATGAGGGCAAGTTGTACTGTCCAGACCATGTCAGCAGACCCCATCTTCCTTTGAAATAGACACTAGAATTTCTAGGTCAGCTCCTCCTTGGATCATGGTCATGGTCATGCCAAGCTGAGAACAGACTAAGTATAATAAAAAAAAATTCCAATGTCTGTGAAAAGATGACCCTTCTGGACCCTCCCACTTGAACTCTCTTCTAGTTTGTTCCCACCCTGTCCTCACAGACTCTTCTAATCATGAGTTGCAGTGTTCAATATTCTAATTTTTACCTGAAAAAAAACCCTAGCTCTCTCAATTGTTTATTGCAATGGGAATATACACACACATACATATACATACACACACAGATACATTTATATATAACATTTTATATATATTATATATATGTTTATAAAATATATATAAAGGCAGGCTCTACTGACCCTGAAAAGAACTCTTCACAAAGGGAGTGGAAGCTATGCAACACCCTCACTCCCAGGGCTGTGACACCTGAGTAGGAATTTCAGGTTGCCACACATTCATAGACTTGGTTTCCTGGTCTCTTCCCATGAGTGAGGAAGGAAGCAAGCAGCTTTGCTGACTTAAACAGGTCCATACCCTGCCACCCAACATTCTGCCTCAGCCCACAGTCTGGTCCTGTTTTGCTTGTTTCTTCGCTAGAGGTTCTCCCATAATGCAGCCCAGCACGGGGGTCTACCATTAGTATAAATGAGAGGGATCTATTCTATATGTGGAAATTGTTGTTTAAATTAAACTATGTGTTTTGAAGGTATTTTATTACTGCTGATATTTCTCTATTGTTTTAGGAGTTGCAGAAAATTGTGTACGATTAAAGCGTGCAAAGCCACCAATGAAATCATGTACCTCCAAATAGCTGTTTCTTTTATTTAATGCACAGAGACCTTTAAAAAAAATTTGCAATGTTTTTGGCCAGAAAATTACTCATTCAAACTAAAGTGACATCAAGAATTGCTTTTGCCCTGGAAATATTATTGGGATACTGAGGGATGATATTTGATATCTCATGTGCCACTCATATGCTTGAGTAGTTTTTAGAATACAAAAATATTAGTCTTTCCTATTGTGATGTTACATCAACTTGCTCTACACAAGTCTCCCAATCCCAGGGTACAGTAATGTAAAACTACGTGGAGATTACTTGAGACATTTGAAACCTCCAAAAATATCTCTACTAAAATTCAAAAATCTTCTACAAAATTATTCTGTAAAGCTTCTACAGAATTTCAGCTGCCTATTCAATGCATTATATTTTACATTTATTCTAGACTACTGGCTATTTTAGTTATTCTTCACCTTCTTTTTCCTAGGTTTCAATATCTGGATACTATTTCAGGTATAAAATATTTTTGTTGCTAATGTGGTCAAATAAGGTAACTTTTTCTTTAAAAAAAAAATACATCTGGCCATCATCATAATAGGGTGAATTTTCCTGTTACACAATGGCAGAATATTTCTGGCAGAAGTTCTGGTTAAATTAATCACTATTTTCTGCACAACAAAATCAGAAGTGATATTTCTGAATCCCTCTCAATTGCACTTCCAAGTAACTTGACCCCATACTTCTTGTAAGCAATGTTCAGAACACAGGGTATGACTACTGTTATGTAAAGGCTGACCTTAGTCTCAAAGTAGGTTAAAGAGTCATCCTCAGAAACTGAACCTAAAAAACAGCAAGATAAAATGGATGCTGGTTTCCTATGGAACTCTTTCTAGAAAGGATCCTATTCTAATAGATATTTTCTTTTAAAAGTATTGCTGATGAGAATAGGGTGTCTTCTAAAATCCATATGCTAAGACTTTTATACAATGAATATAAAGAAAGCTAAGCTTAACTATTTGATACATGATTGTCATTAGAAAGTTGGAGTAATAGGTTCTTTTGCTAGAATGTTGAAAAGAAGTGAGTTGGCTAAGTGAATACTGGTAAGTATTTACTGAGCATCATCCAAAAAAACATTCTGAATTGTTGAAGCACCAGTATTCTGATCACTAGCGTCTTTTTTACTATCTTGTCTGACAACATAAGAATATCTCTTAGGAAGAAATGGTCCTCAAAACAACCACCTTATGTTTCCTTAAGAGAAATGAAACATTAACAGAGGGCATGAACATCAGCAATGGATATTATAATTGATTTACCTGAGAAAAGAAGTGTAATGTGTGGGATTTGTGCCCAAAAGCAAATGGGAAACATAAGTAAAGAGGAGTGAGAAAGGGAGGATGAAGAGACGAGTAATGAAATCTCCAGGGATGGGATAGTCTAGATCTCCATTACACTTGTTTTTCCCAGTGCTATTATGTGACCCTCTTCTCTCACTCATCTCCAAAAATCATTAATAAAGTCTACAGGGAGGGAAACAGGAAAGGAAAGGAATACATTGAAAATAAAATATCTATTAGATTAAGATTCCTTCTAGAAAGAACTCCACAGGAGACCAGCATTCATTTTATCTGGCTGTTGTTAGGTTCAGTTTCTGAGAATGGCTCTTTAACCTTCTGCTTTGATACCAAGGGCAGCCTTTACATAACAGTAGTCATCCCCTGTGCTGTGAATGTTGCTTACAAGAGGAATTTATTTGGTCAAGTTACTTGGAAGTGCAACTGAGAAGAGAGAGGAGGTAAAAGGAAGGGAGGTGAAGGCAAAGGGGAGGGGTAGGAGAGGGGAGGGGAGGAGGGGCGAGAAGAGGGAAAAGGGAAAAGGGAAAGGGAAATTTAAAAAGGAGAAGGAAAATAAAGGAGAGGAGAAAAAGGACAAAGAGGAAAGGAGAGAAAGGAATTTGGAGAAATCTTGGGGTGTGACTTCCATAGGCTGAGAAACTTTGACAGGGTGCTGGGCTAATGTTACTTAGATCTCAAATAAAGGTGGCCCCAGCAGATACCTCACTGGCCTTAGGAAGAGATGCTCTTTGTGAGGTTCACTTACTTTCCTAAACTTTTCTAGAATCTCATTATTATTATTCAATGTCTCTTGCCGTGATGCTGACAGACCCTGCCTTGCCTCCCTGCCTTCATCTTTGACAGTTGCCCAAAGTTAGCCATATTGATGAGCAGGAAGGGTAACAGCTTTGTTTCCATCACACAGTGGGAATTGGAATTCAATGTCAGGGCTTGGAACACAAGCACCAGGGACCACCCTTCCCTAATAAGGGATGGCTCAGTGCACAGAGCTCCTTCTGAAAGTACCCTGGCTCCTCCGTTCCATGTTGCCACTCCTCCTCTCTCACTGGAACCAGATTCTGAACCCAACGCCATTTTATCACAGCCATGGTTTAATGTCTTGAGAGTTCCATTTTGTGAGGTAAAGGAAACTGCATTCTAGGATTTTCTACAATGAGAGTCCTTCTGATACTGCAATGATCCAACCACCAAATTGAAACCCCTGGTAATGCCCTAGCCTGATGAGTACCTAGACAGCTACCACTCTGGGGCCCTGCTTCCTGGGGCACGCAGCTATAATTGTTGAAGCCAGCCTTAGCAACCTGTGATGTTTTCCCCAGCCAGTATCCCTCACCCTTGAGCTGAGTATTCCAGAGTCAAACTAACCTGATGACATAATATTATCTTCATTTCTCAGGGAAAACTGCAGTTTAGAGCTGTTAAGAAGTTGCTCAAGGTCATCTAGCTAAATGAAGTTCTCAGAAACTCTTTTGTCTAAATCTAGACCATATGTTCTCTCTGTGTTGCCACCCAGCCTTCCATTATTTATATTCTGAACTATTCCACAAAGAATTTGAGGCTTTAAAAATTAACAACTGAATTATAAATTATAAGTAATCCTCCTGTGCATTGGGAGAACATAAATAAATTTCACTGAGATTTATCCTCGTGAGAAGCTGGTCCTCAGTATTACAGATCCAGAAACTAGATCAATGGTGAATTCACCAAAATGCCAGCCCCCTCCATAAGACTACCTGAAACAACCCTGTGGTCTTTCCCAAGTATAGGAACTACCGAGGAAACAGCTGGGCCTCCATGGGTATCACCACAGATACTGGGGGTGATGCCTCTTATAAGACTGTTTAGCACTGAGACTTGAGATCCAGTTGCAATTATCCTCAGCTCTCGACAAGTCACCTTAACAGCAAATTGAGTTTAACGATTAAACCTTATGTTTAAGCTCAGAATACCTGTACCGGGATGAGTTGAACGAGTCAGTCCTCCCAACACATTCTCATCTTAACCTGCCATATTGCAATGCTACCCAGCTGCTAGCACTGAGATACTGCCATAATTCTCCTCAGATTATTTTGGCTGGATCTTAATTTTTGGAAGCCCAATGGGTATTTTATGTGCTTGACAGACACATTTGGCCCAGTTTCCTATTTTCAAAGTGATTATTGCTGGGTCATCATTAAAGAAAATTTTGAAATGTTCTTCCTTTTTGGTGGACCCATTTTGGTTTTTTACCCTGAGAATGGTCTTTGGCAGCCTAGCTCCTAACACTGTGCTTTAGCTGATTTAGCATCCCAAGTCAATATGTCAATTTCACTAAAAAGAAGGGATATTTTTTCCAAAATGGCAAAGGGTTTCTTCACTCAGCCTGTTCTTCAGGGCCACAGTGGTTGGGATCTCTGGATTTACAACTGAGTGAAAAAGCCAGCACCAGCATTTACCAACTGGTGTGGTCTTGGACAAATTCCTTAATCTGTCTAAACCTAATTCCTTGATCTGTCTACACCTAATTCCTTAATTCATTCTAAACTCAGCCTTATTTGACCCTGTGATGATTAACAAAATGTGTATAAAGGCACTTAGAATACACTCTTACACATAATTAAGTGTTCAGAAAATAATATTTTTATTAAAATTATTGCCATTCATTACATAAAAAGCGAGAAAATGTGAATTACTCCTTGGCAGGTAGAGTACAGAAAACTATTTGTGTATCTAAGATATTTATATGAGTTCATGGATTAGAGTTCCATTTAGTTTTAAGAGGTCTGTCTTCAACTTTTTCTCTATATGAATAATATATTTAGCAGGCAACTGACAGAGTAATCTCTCCAAAACTGAGCACTAATCTGGTTGCACACCATTTAAAAGACATCAATGAATCATCATTGTCAAATAATTTAAACACATACTCTTTGTCTTGACACCCCCACCCTACCCCTATTTGAGACATTAACTATAAAGAGTCCAGAAGAGGGTTTGAAACATAATTGGCACTCATTAAGTCTCACTTTGCCTTCCTTTCCTTGAACATTATTGCCCAACTCAGCAATAACTCCCTCTATACTCCTGCGTGTAAGGACATTTCAGTGTTTCCTGAACTCAACCAGCATTTCCCAGTTCCCTCTATTTCTCATCCTATCAGTCAAAACTCTGCTTTTCTTCCAAGCTCAGGTCAAATGTAAACTTGTTTATAAATCTTTGCCTGTAAATTCCTATTTGAGGGAACTCTGTGTGTATGTGTTTGTGTGTGTGTGTGTGTGTATGTGTGTTTTGGAATAACTTTATATTCTTGTATATTTTACTACAGTCCTAGAACTCTCCAAACGTTCCATACCACTTTGGAAATGCTAGAAAATTTATATGCCACCAAAGAAAATGATGCTGGGAGGATGATCTATTAGGAATCCAACACCTTTCCAACCTTAGGACTTAGGCTTGGATGTGTGAAAGAAAGAGCACAGGCTTCAAGGTTCAGCAGACCTGGGTTTGAATCTTACCTCTAGTATTTAATAATTATTTGGCCATGGACAATGAGTGAATGTCTATGAGAATTAATCTGCTCTAATAGGATCATTAATACCCACTTTTGAGGCTGGTTCTGCAGATTCTAAATAATATAAATGAATTTCAGTGCCTAGCAAAAGGTGTATGCTAGGTAAATGGCAAATGTTATCATTATTTAGTCAACTGGCAAAAGTATTGGCTCTAGTCCTTACTTAAGCCTGTTAAACTGCTCAGGAAGTCTGTAGAATTTTCCTACGATTTAGATGCCATGTTTCAGTCAAGGAATTCAGTTCAGCTATGCCTGTGTATCCAAACCAAAATGGTACCTTGCTTTGAGAAGCCCAGTGAGATTCTTCCAGAGGAATATGAATTCCTTTTTTAAATGTAATAAACCACGAAGGGAATTGCTTTGACTCAGTGCCATATCCACATTTCCTTTTGAGAAAACAGGACTTAATGAAAGATGAACTGATCCTATGTCTTACAATTTAAGTATCAATTGTAATTGAAAGCAACTCATTTTGTAACTGAAAAATGTGAGGCGAAAGCATTAATGTCTGTATTCTGTCCAGCATCTCAAACCTGTTTAATGACAAAACTAGATCTGGAAACCAGGTCTTCTAACTCCTAACACAGCATAACCCACGTGAGACACATGAAAAGGCCCAGCATATCACTAGCATCCACTGTAAGTATTTTTTTTTTTCTTTTCACCTATTCCAAGCTAAACCTCTACTAATTACAATGCCTCCAAACTTATTTCAGTTGGGAAGTTTTTTGCAGGGGATCTAAAATGATGATGATAAAGTGTTTTTTCCCATGGTGAAGTTATGTATTGTTCATGCAATGGAACCAAGTTGGCTAATGATTGTAAATTATTATATTTTTTAGATGGAGTCTTGCTCTGATGCGCAGGCTGGAGTGCAGTGGTGTCATCTGTGCTTGGCTCAGCTCACTGCAACCTCCACCTCTTGGGTTCAAGCAATTTTCCTGTCTCAGCCTCCCAAGTAGCTGGGACTACAGTTGCACAGCACCGTGCTTGGCTAATTTTTGTATTTTTAGTAGCGACGGGGTTTCACCATATTGGTCAGGCTTGTCTCGAAGGAAGTCTTTTTCTAGTGAGTACGAAACAGTCATTCCTTCCTTTGGTGTAGAGAAAATTGAAGTACAAGGATAAAAGCTATGTCTAAAATATATCAAAACCTCTTAAACTTGCGTCTGGATGTTTTTGACATCATGTAGAGTCAATCAAAGTAAAATTCTGCAAGTCTTAGAAAATCAATGTAGATGAATAATGAACAAGATCCAGAACTGTTGGACCTCTTTTTTCATGACTTCATTAATTCAGCAGCAATGCTTCTGTATTCCTAATTGTTTCTAAGCATATCTATAGTTTTCTCTCAAAAATCACAGAGGCTTTGGAAAATGTTTATCATTTTTAAAGTCAATAGATTGCTTCATAATTAACAAATTAAGTTTATTTTTTTTTCAAACAAAGCAGACAATCATGTTAGACTAAAATTTCCTCATTGATGAACATTCCAGGATGCCATTTACCCTTACCCACATGCTTGTAAAAAAAAAAAAAATGTAATTATTGGTGTTTGTGCAGTTTTTGATGAATTAGCATTTTAATCAGACATAATTCACACTCGCATTTTAAAGCCTTAGTAGGGGTAATCCACATGTTTCTCAAAAACGAGGAAACCCTCTTCTTTAATATTTCATAGGGCAAAATTAGGTGAGTCTGGACAAATACAGTCTGCACACTAGAGAGGCCTCAGTCACTCTATCACAGACAACCACTGCTTCACTCTTTCTTCAAAGTTTACACCAACAAAAAGCAGAGATTGCTGTAGAAATTATAGGATTATTCTCAAGGTCTGTGAAGATCCAAAACCTAACTAGGTTAAAACTTTATATGCAGATCTGATGTCTTCAATATGAGTCAGCCCATCAGCAAAAGCACTCCATTGATTACAGGGAGTAAAGCATGTGGCAGACACTCTCTTGCCTACTAAATACCCATTTCCCTTTATTCCTTACAATAGGAACCCCTATTGTTGCTGTAATATCAATGTTTCCAGATTAAAAACCAAAATCTCAGCCCACATTGCAGGTGGGCATAGACAGTGACATCCTTCTAGCTAAAGATATGTAAGTGGAAGCCAAGAAGTGTGACGTCTCAGAAAGTTATTTGAAAGCAGAGTGATAAATGCCTTTGCCCCTTGGTTCTTTCCATTACTCTTGCATGGAACACTGATGTTATGCTAGAGATGGAGCAGCCATTTTTCAACCTTGAGGAGGTATGATTATGAACAATCTAATCACAAGCTGAGTGGAAAGATAGAAAAAGCCAGGCACTCTGGGACATCAAGGTGCCACTTTACCAGTTCTCAACTTTCTATCTCATGCATTTGTTATTCTAGAAGACAAACAAAAACAAAAACAAGTTTAAAGGCTCTAGCTGGATACATCACAATAAATTGCATTTTCTGTTTTATGCATTGAACTGAATTATTTTTCTCTTGAATGGGAACTTTATGTATCCTGTGGAGAGGAATATGAAAAATAACATGGCTTCTTCCTGATGAAGTCATTTTATGACAGGAATAGAAATCTTAATTTATCAGCAGCACAGAGATTTGTATATTGATCGTGCCTACCCTGGAAATGTCCACAACCCAAATTAAAATAAGAATTGTTTACTTACATCAGATCCAGCAACAGAACTGATTAAGTCAGCAACTATTTTACTGCATCTATTGAAATGCTTTATATTTTAGGCTGCTAACATGGCAAATAGCATTGATTGATTTTTCCAGTGTTAAAGCAACCCTGTATTGCTGGTAAATTTCACATGGTTCTGATTTATCCTTCTTTTAAGATATAGTTGTATTCGATTTGTGAAAATTTTGTAAAATTTTTGTATCTATCTTTATAAGAAATATTGATAAGTATTTCTCTCTCTTTTTGTATTGTCTTCAGTTTTGGTATCAGGGTAATGCTGGTCTCATGGAGTGATTTGGAGTCTTCTATTTTCAGGAGGGGTTAGTACAGAATTAATATTATTTCTCCCTTAAATGTTTGTTAGAAATAACTAGTGATATTTTTGTGGCCTGGAGCAAGCTTTTGCAATTTGTATTTTACAAGAAATTTGTCTGTTTCAGATAAGTAACAAATATATATCATGCTTCTAATGTTTGCATAATCTGTTGTGATGTCCTTTTAATCAGTCCTGTTTTGGTAGCCTAGATCTCTTTTATCTCCATAAGTCTTCCTATAGCTTTATAAGTTTTATTGAACTTATAAATAACTAACTTTGGGTTTTATTGATATTCTATATTCTTTTTGTTTTCTACATCATTGATTATTCCTCATATTTATTAATTCTTTCTTTTGGTTTTGGGGATTAATTCGTTCTTCTTTTCTTAAGGTAGACACTTACACCATTGAATTAAGACTTTATTAATAAATTATTTATTGCTATAAATCTTCCTCTAACCATGGCTTTAGCTGCATCTCACAAATTTTGTTATGTAGTGTTTTCATTTTGCTATGTAAATTTTTTCTTTGACCCATGCTTTATTAAAAAATGTTTTATTTAATTAGCAAATATCTGGAGATTTTCCAGATATGTTTCTGATGTCTATTTTCCATTTAATTATGTTGTGATGAGAGAATATACTTCTTGAGATTTCAATCCTTTCAAACTTCTTCCATGTTATTTTAGGCCCCCCAAAAATGTGCATTCTGTTGTTTGGGTGAAGTATTCCATAAATGTCAATTAGATTAAATAGGTTGATTGTGTTGTTCAAGTCTAATACATTCTTACTGGGTTCTGTGTGTGTGTGTATCTTCCTCATCTATTAGTTATTGAAATGGCGTGTTAAAATTTCCAAACATAATTGTGTATTTGTCTCCTTTTTTTTGTTCTGTCTCTTTTTACTTCGAGTACTTTGAAGCTCTCTTTTTAAGTGAATACTCGTTTGAGATTGTTATATCTTGATAATTTAACACCTTTTAAATAAGAAATGCCACTTGTTATCCCTGGTAATATTCCTTGCTTTGAAATGTATTTAATTTGATATAGTTGTCTATTGATTAAAATTTTATGGAACATAATTTTTCATCTTTTTTTGTATTAAACTACCCGTTTCTTATATTTAAACTGTGTTTTTTTAACTTTTATTTTTAGATTTAAGGGTACATGTGCAACATTGTTGCATAGGTAAACTGTATGTCATGGGGGTTTGGTGTACAGATTATTTAGTCACCCAGGTAATAAGCATAGTACCCAACAATATTTTTTAAATCCTCTCCCTCCCCCCCACCTCCACCCTCAAGTAAGCCCTGGTGTCCAGTGTTGCCTTCTCTGGGCCTATGTGTTCTTGTTGTTTAGCTCCCACCTATAAGTGAGAACATGTGCTATTTGGTTTTCTGTTCCTGCATTAGTTTGCTTAGGATAGTGGTCTTCAGCTCCATCCATGTTGCTGCAAAAAACATGATCTCCTTCTTTTTTATGGCTGTATAGTATTCTATGACATATATGTTCCATATTTTCTTTTCCCAGTCTACTGTTGATGGGTATTTAGGTTGATTTCACATCTTTGCTATTGCAAATAGTGTTTCAATAAACATACATGCGCATGTGTTTTTATGGTAGAATAAATATATTCCTTTGGATATATACCCAAAAATGAGATTGCTGGGTTGAATGGTAATTCTGTTTTAAGTTCTTCGAGAAATCATCATCCTGCTTTCCACAATGGCTGAACTAACTTACATGCCTACCAGCAGTGTATAAATGTTCCCTTTTCTCTGCAATCTTACCAGCATGAGTTCTTTTTTGACTTCTTAATAATGGCCATTCTGACTGGTGTGAGATGATACCTCATTGTGGTTTTCATTTGCATTTCTCTATTGATTAGTGATGTTGAGCATTTTGTTAATATGCTTTTTGGCCACATGTATATCTTCTTTTGAAAAATGTCTCTTCATGTCCTTTGCCCACTTTTTGGTGGGGTTTAAAAAAATTTTTTTAAGGCCATATGTATTAGTTCACTCTCACACTGCTATAAATAACTACCAGGCCAGGTGGGGTGGCTCACAGCTGCAATCCCAGTACTTTGGGAGGCCGAGGCAGGTGGATCACCTGAGGTCAAGAGTTCAAGACCATCCTGGCCAACATAATGAAACCCCATCTCTACTAAAAATACAAAAATTAGCCAGGCATGGTGGCAGACACCTGTAATCCAAGCTACTTGGGAGGCTGAGGCAGGAGAATCCCTTGAACCTGGGAGGTTGAGGTTGCAGTGAGCCGACATCACACCATTGCACTCCAGCTTGGGCAACAAAAGTGAAACTCCATCCAAAAAAAAAAAAAAGAAGAAGAAGAAGAAAAAGAACTACCTGAGACTGGGTAATTTATAAAGCAAAGAGGTTTAATTGACTCAGTTCTACAGGCTGTACAGGAGTCATGGATAGGGAGGCCTCAGGAAACTTGCAATCATGGTGGAAGGGTGAAGGGGAAGCAAGTGCATCTTCACATGTTGGCAGGAGAAAGAGAGGGACAGGTGAAGTGCTACACACCTTCAAACAACTAGATCTTGTAAGAACTCTATCATAAGAATAACAAGGGAGAAATCCACCCCCTCATGATCCAGTTGCCTCCCACTAGGTCCCTCCCCCAACACTGAGGATTACAATTCAACATGAGATTTGGGATGGTGACACAGAGCCAAACCATATCACCATATAATTGGATCTTGCTGTTATATCAGTCTGACAACCTCTGCCTTTTAGTTATACTGTTAAACCCTTATCTTAATAGGATTATTCATAAAGGAGGACTTACCTTAACATCTGGTTATTTTTTATTTGTCCCATCTAATTTTGAGAGTTTGTCCCCCTTTTTCCTGACATTTTGGTACTAATTGAGTGTTTTTCTAATATTTCATTTTACATCCGTTGTTGGTTTATTAGCCTAGACTCTTTGCAGGTTTTTTTATGGTAGCTTTAAAATTTACCATCTATATTGTTAACTTGTACATTCAAGCAATATTGCACAACTTTATTTATAGTATGAGAACTTTACAACAGTATGCTTGTTGTATTTCCATTTCTCTGCTCTGGCCTTGGTGCTATTTTGTCACAGTTTTACTTTTACATATATTAGAAATGCCAAAATATATTATTATTCTTTGCTTATAAAAGTCTATTATCTATTACATTTCTCAAAAATATTTTCATAAGCTTTTAAATTTACCCATATGTTTCCTCTTTCTGATGCTTTTTATTTCTTTGTGTCGTAAATTCAAACTTCTGGTAGTATTTTCCTTTTTCATGAAATATTTACTTTAACCTTTTTTGTAGTAAAGATCTGATGGTAATACATTCTCTTAGCTTTTATTTATCTGAAAAAGTCTTTATTTTGATTTTATTTTTGAAAAATATATTTTCTGGATATAGATTTAGTTTTCTTTATCTTTTCAGCACTTTAAAGATATTTCATCATTTCTTCTTGCTTGGGTGGTTCCTGATGTCACATCTGCTGCCATTCCTCTGTACTTGACTTGTCTTCTATCCTCTGGGTGTTTTTAATATTTTCTCTTCATCACTGATATCAGCAATATTACAACAATGTGCCTCGTGGTGGTTTTTTCATTTTTTTCTGCTTTGGGTAATTTGGGAGTAATTTAGCTGCAATACTGAGACAATAGCTTCCTAAGAACTCTACCCAATGCTTTGTATATAAAAATATATTTCCACTGTGACCACTGGAAATAATAACTATTTCTGATCCATTAATGAGCATTTAAGATTGTTCTGCCTGCTCCTTTCCGTGATTCTATGATGCTTTCCCTTGAGTCAAGTAGTTTCCTTACCTGCAAGCCGACATCACTATTTCACCAAAGACTTTAGAGGATCACTTTGTAACCTCTGAAGATACCTACCTCGATTTCAAATAGATAGGTAGACAGATGACAGAGGGATAGATAGAAGATAGATAGATAAATAGATAGATAGATAGATAGATAGATAGATAGATAAATAGATCTAGAACAATATTAGATATCATATATCTAAATATAGAGAT
Organism: Colobus angolensis palliatus; assembly: GCF_000951035.1. Taxonomy (NCBI): domain Eukaryota; kingdom Metazoa; phylum Chordata; class Mammalia; order Primates; family Cercopithecidae; genus Colobus; species Colobus angolensis. The sequence continues at coordinate 387,447 of NW_012119833.1, read as the reverse complement.
AGGGATAGAGAGAGAATGAGATAATAGAGATAGAGATATATGAAGTATCTGTCTCTCTGTTCCTCTGCCTCGCAATGCTAGCTTCCTTGGATTTCCAAACACCAAAATCTTTCTTCTTCCTTCAGTAAGATCACTGGGCTCTAGACACATTTGTTAAAATATGTTAATTTTATATTTGTCACTTTCCTAATTTATTTTCCAATTCCCCTTACATTTCTAGCCTCTTAGCCTCTTCTTTTCAGGCCTTCAGACCAACACAGTTCCAGTATTTTCCCTTTATGTCCTCAGTGTAAGATTTTAAAAAAAAAAATATGTAGCCATAAACACAGTATGATGGAGTATAGGGAAGTCACAATCTAAGCTTTCCAGGAATCAAGTTTCTGTATTTCAAAATTATCTATTCCTATCCCTCCAACCCAAATTCCTCTTTCTTCTATGATAGATTAGAACAAAATCTGGACCAAATATAGGAGGGCAGTGGTTAAGAGGGTAGGCTCTGGAATCAGACTCGCTGTGTTCACATCCCGCCTCTGCTTCTCACTAGATGTGTGACCAGGGCAAGTCACTCAGTTACTCTGAACCTCGGTCTCTCTACTTGTAAAGTAGGAATAATTATAGGTACTGTTAGAAGGCACTGTAGGGATTAAATAACATAATCTGGTTAAAGAATTTAGGACTCTGACTAGTGTAAGAAATGCTGTAATGATATTAGGTGTTATTATTATTACTCATTATGTAACTGATGAACCTCTTGGCACTTTCAAAAGACACTTTTATAGTTTTAGAGGGTGTTTATTAGTCCAGATAAACTCCAGATTGGTCAAATATATGACTCTTTTTCCTTTGTATTATTCCACTTTCAAACAGTATGGATAGGGAACATTACATGGCAGGTCAATTTTTCCTGTGTTGAGTGTAGTCCTCAAGCCCACAATCTAGCTTGATGATTTGCTAGAGTGGCTAACAGGACGCAGCATATAGTCATGTCCATGGCTATGGCTTATTATAGTGAAATTATACAAAACAAAATCAGCAAAGCAAAAAGGCACTTGGAAAAATCCAGATGAAACCAAGTACAAGCTTCCAAGACCGGAGTCACACAGGACACACTTAATTTCCCCATCTTTGAAATGGGACAACACGAATGTCCTAGGCAGCCCATTGAAGATTCAGTGTCCAAGGCTTTTATTGCAATCTGGTAATAAAGGCATTCTCTGCCTAACATGTACCAAAATTCCAGATTTCCTTAAGGAAAGCAGGTGTTTAGAATAAATTGTATTGTTTGTATAAATAACTTAAGGAGTAAGCACAGTGAGCCACTTGTTTCATTTAAGGAAGTTTTATTAGTGTAGAATGCTGTGTGCCAGTCAAGTTCCCTGATACCAGACAAGGCTCAATCTTTCAGGCAGGCCTTTCCAAGAAAAGGAGCATCAGGTCTACTATGTTAATTCTTTTCTCGCATAGTCACCCTCTTCAAGCTTTTAAATCAACTTTTCAAGGCTTCCTGCCTAGCTTAAAATTATCCAAAACTTCCAATGGTTTCAATGCCAACAGGCTTTCTAATAGAAGGCAATGAAAGGGGAGAAAAGGTACAGTGGCCAGGATTATTTGCACTATTTTTTCTTTATAATTCTAGATGAATACAATGTATTTATGAACCATAAATTGCTGCAGATATATTGTATAATGCATTACTGTGTTAGGAGCAAGGTTTTTTTAGATAAGGCCTACTGAAATAGAATCATAATTGATATTCAAGAATAATATTTTGGCTAGACAGTCTCTTTCTATCTCAGTTGTATTAACTATCAGAACACGTTTATTTTTATAATTGCTACTAGTAATAAAAATGCTTACTGCTCAGATGATAAGCACACCAAAATCTATCAAATCACCACTGAAGAACTTACTCATGTAATCAAATAGCACCTGTTCCCCCCAAAACCTATGGAAATAAAAAATTAAAAGAAATAAAAATGGTATTATGCTAATCACCTGAGGTTGAATATTTAGGCAAAAGAACACCTTCATTTATTTACTTGTAAATATCAACTACTTTTTTCTTTACCTTACTGACATACAATGAAGAAAGATACTTATATGATATGTATATTTATTATAGGATCAGATCTTTGTCCACAGCCCTGATAGTAATACATATCTCTCTCTTACTGATTAAAGATGGGAAAATTGTAAGGAGTCATCTTATGCAGCACACTGAGATCTGTAGCTTAACTAATGATGTGCTAATTTGTATGATAAATTTATCCCATGAAAATTCATTTAGAAAAAGAATATATATATTCTTGGATACAGCTGAAATCACATTCTGGTGGATTACAGTGGTGTGCCAACCTAGGTATTGACTTAGAAATCAATAACAACAACTACAAACCTTATTTTTAAACTTCATGTGTATGGAAATTTAAAACCTGCAAGTTTAAACAGTTTATAATTTCAACTCGAAGTTCAAATTATTAAAAACTCTCAACTAAATAATAGATTAGTCAACATACATACACACGTGTGTGCACGTATTTTAATTACTAATAACATTGTAAATTGATACAATAATCCTGTTTTGTTCTGCTGTATTTGGATTTTACTTTCAGTAGCTTATATTTTAATTTTCTTCCACTTTCTTTAATTTCCAAAGTTTCTACTTTTTCACTATATGTTTTAAGGCTCTAATATTTCCTCTAAATACTATTCAAAACTTTGTCCTATTTCTTCCAATGTGTAACATTTTCATTAAAGTTTCATCACTTTTATATTTTTCTTATGATTTCTTCTTTGACCTATAGATTATTTAAACATCTGGTGTATTTCACATTTTCATTCATATAGAGTAGTAAAATAAATTAGTGATTTCTAAATTAATTGCATTGTGATCAGGACATTTTGTCCAAATTATATTAGTTCTTTTAAATTTACTGACACTTGCTTTTTACCTGAATATATGGTCAATTTCATCCTCAAATTGTACCTTTCAGAAATACAGAGCTAGTTGCCATCTCCTAAAAGTGCCAAGCTCTCCCACATGGAATTCTTATTCTTTCGCTTGAAATTGTAGACTCCTTTTTGAATTCATTCCTTCTCATGGTTTACTCCTTATCAGCTTCTCTGACTCCTAATTGAATTAAACACACTTTCTTTATGTTCCCTTATACCTTGTGCTTACCTAGTTTTATAACATCCATTTTTCGTATCAAGTTTTCTTGTGTGTTGTATGTCCTACCACTTGCATCAGGGATTACTTAAAATACTTTTGAAAAATACAGGTTCAAGACTTTACTTTCAGACCTATTGGATCAGAAGTAATATAATTGTTTCAAGTAATCAGGCTCTATTAGAGCCCAGGAATCTACAAATTTATCAAATATTGCCAGTGATTTCTATAAACATTCAAGTTGAGGAACCACTAAGGTATGCCATAATCATTTGTTTATTTCTATCTTCCTAATGTTGTTTATCTATTGTTTATGACTATAACCCCAGGAGCTAACAAAGACTCAATAAATGGTGATGAATAAAATAAACAATAAGTGTGATATAAATTATAAGTAATAAACCAGGCAGTTGCCCATATGGCATCATTGAAGGAAAGGCTAATTGTTCAATCTAATATTAAGTCTGGGAAATTCTATCAGCTTTTAGTGCCCTGAATACAGTATTAACAGTTGTAGAGGGTTTTAACTGGTCAGATTCATTTAAATTTAAGTTAATTTATTCATGACTTCATAGAGTCTCAGAATTGTAAGAGAACACTGAACATAAATAAGTCAATCCCTGACATTATACAGATGTGTAATATGAGAATGAAAAGTAAAGTTGCTTGCCCCAGATGTTTAGCAGGAAGATCACAAAATTGAGACCAGATTCTTCACAATTTGTTCACAAACAAAAAAGAAAACTAATGAAGAATATTTTGGGAGAAAGGGAAGCTGAGGTGAGGAACGGCAAGGAAATTTTACCTGGTTTGTCTTGGTTTGTTGAGATGTTAGATAGACCAAACTGTGGAACACAGATGAGAGAAAGAATCAAGCCCCAATCAGGCTGATTCACTAAGGGATACAAACAAACAACATTAATACAGAGAATCAAAGATAAAGAAAATTTAAGCAAAAAACTTTCTAGTTTTTTAGGTTTTTCTGACATTTGCTTTCATGTATAAACAATCACATTTGAATTAAAATCAGATTAGCATTGCCTACTATATTGGGACAATAAATTAATACCTAGACAAAGAAAATACAATTGAAGCCCAAAGTCTTTCTTTGGTTCAGATTAATTTAAGTTACATATGGGCCCAGATTAATTTTACATACATGGCTCCAGGTAAACTAGCATACTGACTCAGTGAAGAAATTTTACCTCCTTAAGTATTTTTAATGGTTCTTTTTTTTTTTTACTAATCTAATTTCTATTTCTCTCTCCTCTCAAACATTCCACCAGGTGGCAGTAAATGCACCACCTATTTTTTAAAAAACGGCAACAACCTGCTGAATTATGTGAAATTTATCACAAAGTATTTCGTAGTGTTAAATTTTCACTGATGTAAGAAAAAATTTGCAGAAAAAAATGTAGGTTGGATATTTTGTGGGTTAAATTAAGGGTATAGTCATAGACTAATGATGAAGAAAAAAAATCAAAAGAAGTACTGAAATAGAGAATACAAAACACTGACCTTTGTAAAAAATCTATAAATTGATCCAATAAAAGTAAAAAGGCCAAGTCAGCCACATGTTGAATATGTTTTAGTAAAGTTTTGCCTTTCTTTACTTAGTATTATGTTGTCTTTGAATTAGTTTCAAAGATTTCTTTTACATAGTCCAACCAGAACACTTCAAATAGATAACAAAAACCATTAAAATTAATGCATATCTTCAATCTACTTGAGCGTACTGAAACCAGTCAACAAAATTAAACTTCAATTCTACCCTGTTAATACAGCAGCACATTGAAATTTATTTGACTAAACTTATTCTGGATCAATAGCTTCTAAAGCTGTCAAAATGTGCCTGTGCAATCACAGATTGCATTATTAGAAGAATAGGATTCAGAGCAAAAGAGGGGATCATTTAGTTCTTTTGTTTACATTGGTTAAAATACCCTGGGATGTTAGGCTTTGGGCCTATGACTTTAAGGTAATTGAAAAACTGAAAAGCATCTAAAGAATGGCAACCACATTCCATCTCTACTGGACCTTTTGGGTGATGTCAGAATATAGCAGAAAGACCAGCAAGGAGAAATTATACTGAGAGGCCCATGTTAGTTCAATACAAAGCAGATGTTCTTTCACTCTCAGTTCTTACATTGGGAACTGAGATAGGAAATCACTCCTCCTGCTATAAACAACTAGAAATTTGACATAAAACATAACTGAAAAACAAAGTAAATATAAATGGGCCTGTAAGAAGAAAGAAAAATCTCCATGGGACAGAAATGAAAAAGAAAAGAATGCCACCTAAGGTGAAGTTGAGATAAGCTGGAGAATAGAAGTTTGGGACCCAGAAATTTGCCCTGACAGCCAATGGCTTTAACATTGACGTGATCATGACATTTAAGATCTTGGGCTCCAAAGAGCCAGGGAGTTTGAATAGGACTCCTTGCATAAAGCAGACCCATGGAAAAGCTACATCCTCAGTTAAAATGCGGCTAGAGAGAACTCAGACCATCAATTCAGAGAGAAGTTTGTCTCTGCTCTGGTGGAAGAAAACTCCTCCAGAGCCCCAACTACCCAGACTTCCCAATGAAAGACTGACTTTTCTCTCAGTTGGTATTTCCCAGCAGTGGTATTTACTGCCATTTGTACCATGCAACGCATGAGTTGGTGAGCTTGTAACCACTTGTACCATGGAAAGAAATCAAGTGAACAGTTACTTGGGCAGAGTCTTAAAACTCTAATCAGAGTCTGGCAAAGAGAGCCTTCAGATGGGATCCTTGAACCACATTAATAAATACACTTTTTAGTTTTTGTCAAATGACACATCCCATAATATATAGAACTTTTTCAAATTGTGTTAAACCTGTGACACTGCCAGAGTCAAGGCTTCGCTTCTAAAGAAAAGGAAACAAAGCCAGGACTCAATGAACTGGAACATTTTTACTGTATCCTCTTTTGAGCTGCACAGGTTACCCTTTGTAAAAGGAGGAACCTGGCTTTCAGGCCTACTTTGGTTTTGTAATTTTTTTTTTTTTTTTTTTTTTTTTTTTGAGACGGAGTCTCATTCTGTCGCCCAGGCTGGAGTGCAGTGGCACCATCTCGGCTCACTGCAAGCTCCGCCTCCCGGGTTCACGCCATTCTCCTGCCTCAGCCTCCCGAGTAGCTGGGACTACAGGCTCCCACCACCACGCCTGGCTAATTTTTTGTATTTTTAGTAGAGACGGGGTTTCACCGTGTTAGCAGGGTGGTCTCGATCTTCTGACCTCGTGGTCCGCCCACCTCGGCCTCCCAAAAGTGCTGAGATTACAGACCTGAGCCACCGCGCCCGGCCTACTTTGCTTTTAACTAAAGGCACTTTGAAGTTACGTTAAGCAACTTATTATCTTCAGCTTCATCTAATTAATTATTCCATAGTTGTAAAAATACTAACAACAGCAGCTCTCAGGTATCCAGTGAGAGCTTAGTATGTACCAAGAGCACTTTACATTTTTTTTTTTTCTTTTTTTTGAGACCGAGTCGCCCAGGCTGCTGTAGTGCAGTGGTGGAGTATCAGCTCACTACAACCTCCACCTCCTGGGTTTCAAGCAATTCTCCTGCCTCAGCCTCCTGAGTAGCTGGGACTACAAGTGCATGTCACCAGGCCTGGCCAATTTTTATATTTTTTAGTAGAGATAGGATTTCACCATGTTGGCCAGACTGGTCTGGAGGCTGACCTTGTGATCCGCCAGCCTTGGCATTAAAAATTGTATCCTCCGCCAGGCATGGTGGCTCATGCCTGTAATCCCAGCACTTTGGGAGACCGAGATGGGTGGATCACCGGAGATCGGGCGTTGGAGACCAGCGTGTCCAACATGTTGAAACCCCATCGCTACTAAAAATTCAAAAATTAGCCAGGCATGGTGGCATGCGCCTATAATAATCTCAGGTACTCGGGAGGCTGAGGCAGGAGAAATCCTTGAACTCGGGAGGCAGAGGTTGCAGTGAGCCAAGATCACACCATTGCAATCCAACTTGGGCAACGAGAGTGAGAGTCCATCTCAAAAAAGAAAAGGAAAAAAAAGGCCGGGCATGGTGGCTCACACCTGTAATCCCAGCACTTTCGGGGGCCGAGGCAGGCGAATCACGAGGTCATCCTGGCTAACATAGGGAAACCCCGTCTCTACTAAAAATACAAAAAATTAGCCAGGCGTGGTGGCGGGCACCTGTAGTCCCAGCTACTCGGGAGGCTGAGGCAGGAGAATGGCGTGAACCCAGGAGGCGGAGCTTGCAGTGAGCAGAGATGGCGCCACTGCACTCCAGCCTGGGCGACAAAGTGAGACTCTGTCTCAATAACAACAACAACAACAACAACAAAATGGATCCTCAGAAAAAACCGTGAGGAAAGTATTATTAAAATGATCATTATGTATATGAGGAAGTTAAAGTTTAGAAACGTTGAAAAAGATTAGCCAAGGCCACACAGCGGTGGTAAGCAATATTGATGGCATGGCTAAATAGAAGTCATGTAAATATACAGATTCCAGGTCTCGATTTTGGAGATTCTGATTCTGGGTTGAGGTCCAGCTATTTTATTAGAGGATACCCTTGGTGATTCTGATATGCAGCTAGTTTGGATAACAACTATCATAGATAACACAAATTCACGCTTCCAATAAGGAATTGGTGTAGAATAACTCTAATTCTCCTTTCAATCAGAGATGATTTTAATTATTTGAGAAATTATTGAGGACCCTTAAGCCCAGAGAAGCCGGCCATTCAGAATGAAGATTAACCAATAGACCTAAGTTTTGGGTCTATTCTTTATCTTTTTCTTTCTTTTTTTTTTTTTTTTTTTTTTTTTTTTTTTTTTTTTTTTTTTTTTTTTTGCTTGCAAGAAGGATTTCAAGTTTAAAGACGTTTTGAAATACTGCATACTGTACCCTTCTACTGGAGAATGACAGTCTACCACAGTACGTTATAGACTGACAGGTCCCGCTATTAAGAAACTAGTTTTGTTTTACTTAGCCCAGGATTTCCCCAACTGCCTCAGTTGATCAAGCTGTTATAACAAAATACCATAGATTAGATGGCTTATAACAACATAAATTCATTTCTTACAGTACTGGAGGCTGGGAAGTTTAAGATCAAGGCACCAGAGGATTTGATGTCTAGTGATGAGGGCTTGCTTTCTCATATATAGCCATTTTCTCACTCTAACTTCACTTAATATAAGAGACGAGGGGTCTCTCTCAGGCTTCTTTCATATAGGGACACTAATCCCATTCATGAAATCTCCGACCTCATGACTTAATCACCTCCCAAAGGCCGCATCTCCTAATAACATCAACTTGAGGATGAGGATTTCAACGTATAAATTTGGAGGGACATAAACATCTAGATGAAAGCACCAACATAGCTTACCACTAACTTCTTTTCTCTTATAGCACCTGTGAAATTCATAGCAGTTCTTAGTCTAGGCTGAAGACATTCAGGGGCCTGTGGAAGCAACTACTGCCAGGGCTTTCTGGCTCTGCTGTGTTAATTTATTGCTTCCTGAATTCAGTCTTCTATTAGGCATGTGCCTTTATACCCTTGACCAGTTACCTGCTTTCAAAATGACCAGCCAGATCTGCTATAACAGTTCTTGCCTTCCACCTTGCCCTTAACTCGTTGTAAACTGGACTGGAAACCTCTAAGTTATTTAAGCTTTCTTAGCTGGCATTTCTGAACCACTGGTCCAAATATTGGAAAGGCTAGAGAAAGATAGTAAGAGACCAGGAGCTTGGTTCCACCCCTATAGCTGTCTTTAAATATTAAATGGCAGCCTTGAGAAAGAGAAAGCAGACTTGTAAGAGACTTTTCACTATCCAACATTGGAATGGAATGCTCCACAAACTAGTAGTGGTCACCCATTCCTTGACATACTCAAGCGGTAGCTGTATGACCATCTTTCAAAGTTAACTTGAAAAGGATTCTTGTAGAAGGTTGAGCTAAATAATCTAATCCTAGAAGTTGTGTCATTTTTAAAGAAACTGCACGTTCTTTATAGAACATTTGCTATGGGCGAACTGATTAAATCACATCTCCAGTGGCTTTAATATAATTAGTGTTGTCTAGTCAATGAAGCAATGGCATAACCAGACTGACTGCTTAAATATTCAGAAAGAGTCAGCAAGGGCTCCCCAGGATGACAGAATTCTGCATTCCATTTAAGCATATGCCCCATGCTAAATGAGTCTGCAAATTTCACTTCAGTCGTTTAGCCATTTGACTGCCTGACTGAAAAGATATCATAGGAGAATTATATGAACACTGTTTGTACTTGAAAAAAGATAAAACATTCAAATTGTCTATTTTTAAAGCAAATAAAATTAAATGCTTATTAACACATCATATTTCATGTGTTGGTGGAACATTGCCATATTGTGTCTATCCTTCTAGGAGCATATTCTCTGTGTATGACCATGAAAATAAAAGATGTGCAACTAGAGATATATACATAAAAATCAGGATAGTCCATAATGTAAAAAGTAGATATGTTTGCATTTTATGTGCTAATGAATGAGTGATTGATTCGAATTTTGCAAAATCGGGTTTTTGTATCAGTGATTTGAAGGAAATGAAGTCACTCCACTGTAATAAACCTAGTTGTGCTACTGTATTCTAAAGCTGAAAATTTTGTGGCTGATCTTAGTTTTGACAAACAGCTCTCAACAGACTTATAAGTAGAATCTTGCAGTGGGATAAATTAATGGGGTTGTACAAAGAATTAATAGTAGAACAAGGAGAAAATGTTAGGTGTCCAGAGCCTTATCTCTGGATAAATAATGCCTGTTATATTCTTAGTGAGTGGGTCTAATCTTTGTTTTTAAAAACTCTGGCTTATCATCCCATTACTTGGTATATATCCAAAGGATTATAAATCATGCTGCTATAAAGACACATGCACATGTATGTTTATTGTGGTACTATTTACAAGAGCAAAGACTTGGAGTCAACCCAAATGTCCATCAATGATAGACTGGATTAAGAAAATGTGGCACATATACACCAAGGAATACTATGCAGCCATAAAAAAAGGATGAGTTCATGTCCTTTTTAAGGACAGGGATGAAGATGGAAACCATCATTCTCAGCAAACAATCGCAAGAACAGAAAACCAAAAGAACATTTGGACACAGGGAGGGGAACATCACACACTGGGGCCTGTCGTGAGGTGGGGGGAGTGGGGAGGGATAGCATTAGGAGATATACCTAATGTAAATGATGAGTTTTTTGTTGGTGTGCTGCTAGGTTAATAGGTGCAGCACACCAACATGGAACATGTATACATATGTAACAAACCTGCATGTTGTGCACATGTACCCTAGAACTTAAAGTGTAATAAAAATTAAATAAATAAATGCATAGGGGGAAAAAAAACCCTCTGGCTTATTTAGTATTTAATGTTGAGCCAAGCAAATAGAAAGAAGGCACCAAAATGTCGCCAGTAAGAGTCAAGGATCCTATTGATGAAGACAAAAGAATATCAACAGTTATCAAAGCTGTAAACTGTGATTGTTGGGACACTCAGAATGTGCTGGGTATGTGTCGAATGACTTGGAAGAGAACGAATGATTAGAGGTAAATGAGCTCCTTGAGTGCAGACATAAGTCTCACTCCAGTTTATATCTTCAGAATACAGGGAAACTTGATATGTTTTTTGAGTAAATAAATGGATGATTATCTATTATTTATAACTTAAATGAGGAATAAAATACTTGGACAAGATGATTAGCCAAGAGAAAAATTCAACTGTTTATTAATAGAACTGAAACTGAAGGGAAATATTTTAAAACATGAAACGAGCATTTTCAGCAAAATGAGATCTTGCACGAGAGAAAGAGGAGCCAAAGTATGGAAGAAGAGAGATATCAATTTCTTAATTTTTTCAAGCTATTTAAAAAGTTCAAAGTTATCACATCTCTTCCAGCTCTAGTCAAATTAAAATAACCTTAAAAGAATGGACATCTTTTGAGGTACTATAAGTCTTAACTCTTTTTACACTAAAAGTATATTTTCATTTCCATACTATTTTCAGAGAACTATGAATTCAGATACCTTGAGTCTGGGTTTTTCTTTTTAAATAACAAGCCTACTAATTTAAAATAAGTCAAATAAAATGGATGTGAATAAAATAATGAATTTGGAAAAGTCAGTTTATAAAAATTTGAATTGGAACAAGATTAGGACACACATTAATAAACAGAATGGAGTATTTGTCTAGACTTTCTATATTTGTTCTTTTTGCCATTATCCGATGCCAATACCACATTGAGCTAGACTATCCCAGAAATGAGGTACTAATAATTCAGAAACAAGAACCTTAGCTACTCGAGGAAGAGGAGTTAGAGGCATTTGGATTCAGACTCTATTAACTGAATTTAAATATCAGTTTAGGAATTACTTGAAGTAAAAACTGAATGAATCAAAAATGTTTTTAATAATATTCACCACCTATGAAACACGATCTACATGAGCATCTTGCCTCCTGTTTGGAACAGCTCAGACATCTAGAGTTAATACCCTGCAAAGTTTGAGATGGATGGGTGAGCTGAACCCTGCCCATTCTCTGTGTCCTCTGATCAAAATAGTTGATACATTCATGCCTGCACCCTATCAAATATAACCTTCAAAGATTGCCCCTCTTCGTCTTACTACAAAGTGAGATTTTTCCCCTATCTTCAAATTCTGCCAGTTTTAAAAATAAAAAGAACAGTTTTTTAAAAGTATTTCCCATGTGTCAGGCACTGTGCTATGTATATTAAATACATGACTTCATTGACTCCTCCCTTTAGTACTGCTCATAGATTATTGTTCCTGTTTTTCTAAAGAAATTGAGGCCTCAAAAGACTGCTATTTGTTTACTTGCCAGCACCTGTTTTTCTCTCCAAAATAAGTTTTAGGGATTGGTTTAGACCTTGGGAAATGTTCTGTCTCTCTAAAAGAGAGCAGATTTGGTTACAGCAGAATAGACTTCATCCTTATTACTAAATAAGTCAACCATTTGACTTCAGTCTTGAAGGTGATTTGGCCCTCTCTTTACCGGACTGTTCACTCTAGCTTATTACGTCAAGTGTGGGTATATTCTTTAAGCCAGAGTTCAAGATTTTTAGAATAAATATCAGAAATATAAATCTGGATGTTATACATTTCCCACCAGAATGGGAAAAATAAACAATATTTATTTCCATTTCACAGAATCAAGAATGTATCTGAAATCTCAGAAAGACAGAGGCAGAGATTAGAGAAGCAACATGAGCTAAACCAGCCTCTCTCACTGCGGGGAGATAGGGGCAGGACAGAAATGACAGGCACTATAAATTCCATTGTTATATATTGTTCATATGGCAAAAAATACCTTGGATTCTAGGTTATTCCTCTCTTCCAGTTGGAAACTTTTCATATTTGTACCATATGCTTGCATGTAGAACTCAAGAATAGCATGTTATAATGGCGATGTGCAGGCTGAGGGTTCAGGTCAAGAGGCTTGGGACCAGGCCCAGGTCTGTAACTAAATAGCCTGGGAGACTGAGCAGATACCAAAATGTTTTCTATCTATCCATATCTATATTGTTCTTGGATCTTACTTTTTCACAAATCAATAAACATTACACCATCTTGAGGGTTCTTTCCAGATATATGACTCTAGAAATACATGGGTTTGCTTTTCTTTAATTTAGTTTTCTTTTTCTCAGTTATTAGTTCATCTACTCCACGCTTGGATGGTACATATCAAATTGCTATCTGCTTTACTCTGCTAATATTGGAAATGGCCACACATGTTGTGCTCACAGACCCTAGGAACTCTAAGACATATACCGATATAAAACGCCAAATTTTGCTGCATTATATATAGACCATATGAATGCATAAATTGATAGTAGACTAATAATTATTAACTTGAGAATATTTCTTGGTTTATAAGCCATATCTGATGATTTCCATGATCCTGTGGAGTACATATTATTATCCCATTACCTAAATGAAGAAACTGAGACTCAGAGAGATTAAATTAAAATGCCCAGATTACTGAATCAATGGACAACTCTTCTATTTGTTGAACCATATTCTTCTAACCTAACAAATTCATCTTCTTTCACAATAGCATGATGCTTTTCAGTGGAACAAACATATAACATTTATTGAAATTTGGATGCAAGAGTGAAAGACAGAAGAAAGGGACACGGAAGTTGTATTTCCAGGTTATGTGGAGCCAGAAATTGTTCGCAGTCAGTGAGTAGGGGAGGAAAGTGATCAACTTATACTGGTCATCAAAAGGGTTTTCAAATTTTTTTCTGAAATAGCATACAATCCCTACTGGGAAAAGTTGGACTTATTTCCAACACAGTCTAAATAATAGACATTTCTGCTTTTTCCTGCCAAGACCCCAAGTGAGTGGTGAAAACTACAAGATCTAAGCATGTGATGTTAGTGATACATTTATTAGTACCTCTTGGAGTCCATCACAAGGCAGTGAGGCAAGATGAAGGGGAAGCAGAAGCCCAATTAAGAAATAAGATGAGGGAGGTGTCGACTGTTCAACAATAGAAAAACAACTGACACACAGGGAAAAGCACATGCTGGGAGCTAAGAAATCCTAATTGCCACACTAAGCATCCTCCCACCCATTAGAGACAAAACCAGCCCAGCAGAAGCAACCCACTTAAAATGGTTTCATTTGCTTTCTCCTGTTAATAGATATAAAGCAAAGTGCATTGCCAATCTTTCTTTGGAACTTTAAGAGATACCAAATTTAAAGAGAAAGAGTATCCATGTGAAATCTCTTCTCTGATCATGGAGGCTGGGTTAAAGTTGCCCTGGAAAACTTTGTAAAATAATCTCAGAAAAGGACACCCAAAATGAAGATGGCCTGACCGCAGCAGACATGCCTATGAGTATCAGTTCAGCACAATCACATTCTTTCTGTCTCACTGTTTCAGACAGAATTTTGGTGAGAAGATTTATTTTTTCCAAGAAAAGGCAGAAAGACTAACAAACCAAGTTAAGATGATGCAAGAAAAGCCCCTAAAAAGCTTCATAACTACAAAATTGGTCACGAGGAAGAATATGTTGCTTTAAAAGTCCTGCATAGAGCTTCCTAGCTTGGGGCTATCTCGTGGATGGAGATAATCACCTCCAGCTGACCCATAATTACCTCGTTTGGACTGGATCCACTCCGATTATGTACCAGTAAGTGGATTTAACTGAAATTCAGATTTTTCTAAAAATAAAACAGCCAAAGACCCAGAGCAAATAACAGCCTCTAGATGATTCATCATAAAGACTAAACTTAGCAAGATTACGACGTCTGCTTGCCAGAGCTCTTGCTGTCTTGTTTTTGTAGACATGAAATCTTGTCTTCCTCTAAAATGCTTGAAAGTCAGCAATTCTGTTGAGAGCCACATGTGCCTGGGAGACTGAAAGATGGCTCTCTGAACACAAACTGGCCCGGTAGCCAGGGGCTACTGCTGTGATGACAGCAAGCCATGCAGATAGCAGATGAGGTCACTCAGCTACGCTACATTGAGAAGGAAAAACACCATTTCACTAATTCACAAAAGACTATTACCCACCAGAGAGATGACAGCACTTACTGATTTACCACTGTGTGCCCAGACTGTCAAATATGCCAGGAGGGAAAGTCGCAATATTGAAGACGCAGCCCTTGTCCTGAAGGACCTCCAATGGTAATTGAAAGGGTAAGGAGAGTAGAGGAAAGTGTGGCTGTGAAAAGAGAACCAGGTGGGGGCTCTATTCACTACTTACCTCCTGGGTGAATTAGGACAGTTTACTTATTGATGAGTCTCAGTTATCCCATCAATAAAAAGGGAATCATATTAGAATAATAATATCCTTCTTAAATGAGAATTTCTTTTGTAAATGATGCAAATATGAGTTTCTATTTATTTGAAAAGATGACAGAAATGTTTACTGAGGGCTTGAAGTCTCCTGTGTTTGAATTTCTTTTACTTCCTTCCCTCCTGGCCAATTCCCTTTCCCTTTACTCTCTTCCTCAGTCCACATAGGATAGAAGCATCTATTAGGGTTCCAAAAGGATCATAGTTACTAAAATAACGTCCTCTCTAGAGCAAGATGATTGAAGCCTTAAATCAAACAACATTTTTACACACGGTCACTAACAGAAGTGTTCTTGAAATGCATATACAGTTCTGCTACTAGTCACTTGTGCTAACTTCCAAAAGTAAGGGGAAATGAACAGATTTAAGGAACAGGTGCTTGCATCGGAGACGAGAGGAGGAGAAGGATCTCAGTTTGGTACATTGCCATTGCATTAATTGAACACAGCATACCTACCTGCACTCACTGACCCAGATATGTCTTTTCAAGAATGGCCATCCTTGGTTAGAAAGTTCACTTTGCTGTTGAACCAAGGTTGAGATTAGCCAGCCAGTCATTCACTGTCACAAGTAATGAGCTGACATCTACAAAGCTTGAGAGGAAAATCTCTCTAAGATTGATGAGATAAATACCTAGAATAATGAAAAAAAAAAACAAACAAACCCATTGTTGTAAGACAGAGGTTGTTTGTAAATAATCCAGTTATGCATTATCATTTTATTGTCAATTTCCATATGTGAGAAGTAATAGCTTTCATTGCAAAAATTTATTGAAGTGAATTTCCAAAGCAAAGAACCACCTCTTACTTGGCTTAGGCTTTCAATGTCTAGAAAGATAACTTCTGATTCAGGGACAATTCTCTTCCACTTTACACATTTTTGTGTTTGAGATCTCACACAATCATTATTGTAATAAATTAACATGTTGAATCTGATTGTTTATGTTAGTGGAAAACTAACGTAGTGGGAAGACATGGAGCTAAATCTCAAGTTGTATTTTCGCCTCTGTCAATTACCCTATGACTAATAAATATTTACAGACTTATCAAGTATATCCTTAAATTACCTTAAACAAGGTGTGTACTCTTTTTGAGCCTGAGTTGCCACATTTATATGATGATGACAGTAATATTTATTCCATTCTTCTACCTCTCAGGGCTGTTGTGAAGACAAATAGGAGGATATTTGAGAACACAGTGTCCTTCGAGTAAATGTTTTACTTTGAAGTGTAAAAGACCAAGTTTTGCAAGATTTTTAGTTCAAAAAACATGGTGCCCATCACAGGTAAAGGAAGCCCTTAGTCCATCCTAGCCTGATTTTTCCAATTTCATATGCTTCTAATGTAGTGGAGAGGAAATGCAATTAAAAAATAATAAGTTCTTCTCTGAGAGCTCTAAACAATAAGCCAAAGGCTATGTGACCTTTCTGGCCTAACAATAGCATGAGGAAAGCCCATTTTATAAGGAAAAAAATATATAGTGTCACAAGTATATGAGTAGTGAGAGAAGCCAAGGACATTTTATTTTCAATGGCACCATGTGCTCTCTCTGCTTTAGCAGAGGCGTATCACTTATCACTCTAATAGATTAAGTGAATTATTCTGCAAGACAGAACATCACACTGACATTTCCAGTAGGCTACAAAATGCACAAGACAGAAAATAAGTTAGAAAGGCCCCATGTCTGAGGTGCCATGTCAACATAATTTACTGTAAGACTAATTCACCCTCCCCTTGACAATAACCAGGATACAGAGCTATGTGTCAACCCTCTGTAGCTACCATTTCTCTGTTCTGTTTTTAAATGCCCAGAACAGTGTTGGAACACAGTAAGTGTTCAATTAAAACTCACTGATACTAAACCTGTCTTCTTTCACTCTTATTAGCCTTCTTTTTTGTGTTGAATAACCATTCTGAAGGATCAACTTTTGCTTCTCATTAAAAAAAAATTACAAGCTAGAAAGCTGAGAATATAATATGTATAAAGGGCATGAAGTTAACAGATTTGAGCCTAGAAATGACCTGTCTTATGGAAAGAAGGGCTGCAAACTGGAGCACTTCATTACTCTGATGCTTCCACCTTATAGGGAAGAGCTACTCTATGGATTTGAAAGAACAGCCGGGAAAACAGTGCAGCTTCCCTCACTTCTCAAAGCTCTGAGGTCATAGTTCCTGACCATCCAGCACTCTGTGAGGACTGGGAATCTGCTGTCATCATGATCCCAAAATAGAAGTAGCAAGTGCCTCTGGGTGAGATGTAAAGCTTCTTTTTCATGGTTAACTATGCTCTTCTCAACAAATGCACAGGTCTTTCAGTTAGGTCAAAACATTGGCTTTAAAAATATATACACTTTGATTATTATTTTTATTTTCAGACATGGTCTCACTCTGTTGCCTAAGCTGGAGTGGAGTGGCATGATCACGGCTCACTGCAGCTTTTCACCACAGGGGCTCAAGCAATTCTCCCACCTCAGCTTCCCAAGTAACAGACCACAGATGTGCACCACCATGCTCTGCTAATTTTTTTTTTTTTATTATTTGTAGAGATGAGATCTTGCTATGTTGCCCAGGCTGGTCTCAAACTCTTAGGCTCAAGCGATCCTCCTTCCTTGGCCTCCTAAAGTGCTGGGAGAACAGACAACAGGCATAAGCCACCATGCCCAACCTGTACCTGGATTTTGTTTGGGAAATTTTGCTGTTTTGTTGTTTAGTTGTGTTTTCATTAGGTGCTATCTCTTATATTGATGATTTAATGAAATGACCATCTCCATGCCTTCTTTTTCTTGTCAGTATACATGGTTTATTATTTCGAGTTTCGAGGCACTAATGAACATCAAAAATAGATTTTTCATAGAAAATTTCATGATAACATCAAGTTCTGATCTTGATGTAAATAGAGAGGAGTGATCTCCAAAATTCACAATGACGTGATATAATTTGCAGGGGTGAAGTGTGAGATAACTATTCAAAACTTATGATAAATAAAGCACCGAAATGCCACTGCACTGTAGTCAGGATTCATTTGCAATGCACCACGAGCTGAGCTGACATTAGATGACCTTTCTGAACTGGCTGTCTACAATCCACATGCATTTCTCAGAGTGTCAAATGAAGATTAATAAAAATCACTGAGAAAATAGGGAACAAGACTAACAACCACTCCTCCGTGTTTGCTAGCCTAAATAAAACAACGATACATTGGACAATTTTAGAGGTTGTCACAAGTGGGTCAGCGTGAGTAGTGGCAGTGACCTTGCAGTTCTCAGGAATCTATGGGTTGAAATGGGAATACTTGAACAAATTACCATCAGCATTAGACAAGTTGAGGAAGTGGGTCTGGCTTATAAACATATTTAAAAAGAAATATTTCCCTCAGTGTGCTATCACTACCTACTTTTATCCTATATTTCCAATTTACATTTTGAAGGCTTTAGAAAAAGACAGTAAGGGAGCTCTTCCTGGGAGACATGAGAAGGGAGGCCATGGCTCCAGGCTGCATCAGTTTTAACCTGGAGGTCCAAATAGCTCTCTATGCTTCATCTTTCCATTTTTCTTTCTGTTTTCCTGCTTATTTTTCTGAGCTACTTCTTTAATATCCCGCTCTGTTAGATTCCTTGCCCTCTTTCCTTCAACTAGATGTTTACTGAGCACCTCCTGCGTGCCAGGCACTGTATTAGACTCTGTGGCTCTGTGGCATAGACAGGTGCAAATGACAAAATCCCAGCCCTCAAGAAGACACAGTTCAGAGGTAATGTTATCTTCTTTAATCCTCACCATAACTCTGGGAAATAGATATAATTTTTTCATTCACAAATGAAGAAACTAGGGGTCAGAAAGGTTGGGAAATGTGCTGCGAGTAGCGCAGACAGGATGAGGCAACAGATGAAGCTGACCCGGGGGCAAAGCCCTGAGCTTCTCCACCAGGACTCAGCCACATGGATTCTCCTCCTTGGTCTACCCTTGTTCATCACTTGGTACTTCCCCAATCTTTCTTCTAACTCCTAACAACTGCCCTTAACTTCTCCACTAGGAGAAAGCGATTATTTTTTAATTGATAAAAGTTCATTAGTTTCTAACCAAGTTGTTGAAAGCCAAGTGAGAAGAACATGACTCATTTGTCCAGCTTTCCACAGATGATGACGAAAACAAGACCTTGAAAGGAGTCAGAGAAAATTATATCCATTCCTTAAAGGACAATTTCTTGAGTTTCTTTATGCCTGTCTGTTTGTTTTGAGGTTTATGGGTGTGGGGATTCACCCTGAGTCCTAACCCAATGCTCTTCCACTTTCTGGTGTCTTCCCTAGCCCCACTATAAGAACTGAAATATGCCTTCCTGTAGCAAAGCTGGGAAAGAATAAAGAAGAAGGAAGGAGAAGGAAGGAAGGAAGGAAGGAAGGAAGGAAGGAAGGAAGGAAAGAAGGGAGGGAGGGAGGGAGGGAAGGAGGGAAGGGAAAAGGAAGGAAGAGAGATAAGTAGAAAGGGAAGGAGTGGGGAGGAAGGAAGGAAGGGAGGGAAGAAGGAAGGAAGGAAAAGAAAGGAGGGAGGGGCTACCTTCCCCATGCAAAGAAAACTAGAACATCTGCTTTCATGTATCCTGCAAGTTTGTTGTTAACCAACCACAGTGCATTATCACTAAAATAACTTGCACAAACAATTTATCACTAAAAACAAGAAAGTGAGGGGTGGTGGGGAACACAGAAGAAATGAATTCTTTGCCACCAAATAAATAAATATAAAATAATAAAATAAAATAAGATCCGAGTACCATTCCAGAGGAAGGACAGGGGGACTAAATCAGTATCTTTGAATCAAACTATAAAAAAGCAATCCAGTTGGAAACAAACAAGCCTGACAGAAATTGATCACTTGGGAAACAGGACAAGAGGAAAGAGCAGAAACCAGAAAAGCTTACAAATTAGTGGAACTGCAATGTAGGGTTAACATTCAGGTCGTCAATACCTAACAACTCAGATTAATGACACCCCTGGCAAGAGTCTAACTTTTCCGTATCACTAATGCCCAAATGGGAAGGATGTGACTATCAATCAAAACAAGATAACAATGTGGAACAATCAAATCTCACCTATTCTCAGTATGAACTAAAAGGAGTTTATAGACAGAACTGGTGCCTGCTCACTCCTTTCTTAAAAAAAAAAGCATTAATAAGAGTTAACCTGTGACACCTTCCTGCCAACATTTACAAACCATACTACAAAACAGGACTTTCTACCTAGAAGCAAAGAAGTCTAGAGGTGGTTTAAAAGAAAAATGCAACAACAAAATCTTACCTGTCATTGAATCTGCAACTAAACAAACTATATAAATATAATACTTATAACAACAGATTGCAAAATTTTCCCCATAGTTTTTTAAACTGCATAGTTTTTTAAAAAAATCATTACTTTTCTGGCAAGTACTCTAATCTAATTATATATCTTTTATTTCACTTCTATTTGGATTTATCCTAATTACATTTATAAACAAATACAAATCAATCCATTTTATAGTCACACACAGTTAGATTAAGACATTCAAAATTTTTAATAATTTTGATTCTGAAATACATTTTTGGTTAATAGAATTTGCAGCAAATTATACTTGGAGAGGAAAAAGTACTTTATCTCCATCAAATAATAGAAGCACATCCATTTGTTATTTTTTAAATGCTGACACCAAAATCAATTCTAACGGGGGAAAGGAAAATGAGATTCTGAATTTCTCACCATACCTCTAGTTCCCCTTGACACACTAATTAGTCTCCCACCCTTCTTTTTAATGCCTTACAAGATGTTTGTCTGGAGGAAAAATGAAACTGGCAAAACAGAAAAGTGGCAGTGACTAATGAAAAGGACAACAGAGAAGTGACAATTTTTTTGAATGGAGCCATTAGCTACATGGTGTTTCGGTTGCTCCAGGCCTCAATAGTCAAGCATTTCCAGTGTTTATAAAAGTTCCTATGGAGGGGTATAGACTGTATATGGCCCCATCCTTGACAGTTTGGTACAGTCATGTGTTGCTTAATGACAGGGTTGCATCCTGAGAAATGCATCATTAGGTGATTTCATCAATGTGTAAACATTATAAAGTATACTTGAAGAATGTATTTCAGAGTGAACTTACACAAACCTAGATGGCATAGCCTTCTACACACCTAGGCTGTATGGCCTAGCCTATTACTACTCGACTACAAATCTGTACAATATGTTGTACACTGAATTGTGTAGGCAATTGAAACACCATGGTAAAGATTTGTCCATCAAAACCTATTTAAACCTAAAACAGGTACAGTACAAATACAGTATTATAACTTAGGAAGCCACTGACGTATATGTGTTCCATCACTGCCCAAAATGTCATTACGCTCTTAATGACTATATTTGTACAATTAAGGGTGGCATATCTTTTTTGTTTTGCTTTTCAAGATTCTTACAACTCTTCTCTGGAGACTCAAGAGGAGATTAGTGTAAAAGATAGTGTCACCTTACAACCATTACCTTGTAGAATTTAAAAGAAATTTTTTAAGTTGTGAATATCAAGTATACATGACAGCAAAATTCCCTGAAAATGATAAAAAAAAAAAAACTGTTATCTGCACAGTGTGTGGCCAAAAATCAATATTTTAAAATGTATAAAGTTTGAATTTTAAATTGGGGGATTATTTTAACACTTGTATTTTTAGGGAGTTTTTGACACAGTACAGAATTAGAGTTGGGATTTTACTAGAAATCACACATCAAAGAAAGCATGTGACTGGATCCAAAGTCATCAAGTTACTAACACACAAGAAATGTCTTCATTATTGCACTGTTTCAGGCATGATACTACCCTATCATACTTTTATTTAAATGCCCTGTTATACCTCTGAGAAAAAATAAAGCAAATTTAAAGGGAAAAACAACAATAAAATGTCTTTTAACTCTATTTTTATCATTTATTACATCTTCCAAAATGAACTAAGAAGTGCTAATTATTTATGTTTTCACTACAGTGAGATCTGAGGTTATCCATAACTGTTAGAATTCTGAAATGTTATAAATGGTATTAGATTTAGCTAAGATATGATTTTAAAATTTAGAGTGAAAGCATCAAATTGACATTTAGGGATTAAGCTCAGGGGGGAAGTCCTGTTGCTGTGGAAACAAGTGTGAACACATCTTCTATATACCTTAAGTTTCTCTGTATCCAAGGGCTAATTCTGACTTAAGTTAGTCATCTACACACACACAAACCTAGTCTTCTCCACACAGACTGGGTTGAGAAGCAGGTTGTGTGCTGAATTAGTCTCCAAAATACGCGTCTCTGGCATGAGGACTATTTTCAGCCAGTTATTATAAGACCCTTTTGTTAGAAAAAAAAAAAAAATCAAGTGCAAGTAACTTCCTAGAAGAAGTGACTTACCTATTCACCATATTCAAGGATGGTTTCTACTAGTTGGTAAAGAGGAGTGGATCCTAGAAGCCAATTCATTTACTCAGGGACCACCTGCCTGTGGATAGTCCTGTCTTCTTCAAGAGCTTCTCTTGAATCCTCCCCTCCATGGCCTGCAACCCTCTAAAATTTAGGTGAATTCCACATGGGCAGAGGAAACACCAAGAATGGATCCAAACTGCTATAAAGATACCAAGAGCTGACAAACTGATTATGCATCTTGCCTTACCGACTTCATCTATGATAATATTGATGGACATGTTATTTCTCACTGTACAGTGTTCTGTCTATAAAATTGGGGGAACATTCTTTTCCTACTGAGTTTAGTGTGAAAAACAGTGACTACTTTAATTTTTGTTAGAGCTTAGAAATTGCTTATTAAAATTAATCCTGTTAACAGATGAGTTCAGTTGTATAGAGAAGGCAGCTGAAGCATAGGAGTTCTTCCTTATTCAGAGAAAGTGCCTAAAAACATGTCTTTTAAATGTTCTTTTAAATATCCACATACTATGAATGTGTAGATTTTATTCTGACATGCAGATTAGAATAGCTATTTGTAGTGATACGGAGTTTGGTGCTTAGTTGACATTGTTGCTCTGTAATAAAAGAGTTGGGATTCCCTTCTTAGCAAGAACAAGTCAATCCATAAAGTGCTACCTTATTAATTTCTGCCATACCCTGGTTTCTCCAAATGGCAGAAGTAGAAAATCTAACATCAAAATACTCTGATCTTGTTTTGTTATGCGTTTAGTTCTTTCCTTTTATGAGCTTCAATTTTCTTTTAGTTTCCATTCTGTCTTTTCTATCGAGACAATAGATGAACAAATTAAAAGAAAATATATTTCCACGCAATGGAGAATTGCTAATAAAAAGATGTTGAGTTTTAACTCAGTATCTTTCTTCCTCACTTACTGACCAGGACTCTCAGGGAAAATGTTAGTTAAAACCTATGTTTTGAAGTTTATTTATTTATTTTTTTATTTGAGATGTTATACTGTGTCAGACAGAAACTGGACTGGGTGCAGTAGGGAGGTCTCCAGTAGGTAAGATTATAAGAAGACAGGGGTCATGGATTCATCTGGATCCAAGAAGTCTAGAACTCCTCCATGTGGAACTCTAGCCAATTTCATCTATAAGAACTATAGACCAAGAATATGTGCTTTTCTAGAGAAATTGGTGAAACTTACCAAAGGTAACTCAGAGACACATTCACCAGAGCATGAAAGTCTTAAACTAGATAAAATTGTTCACTTGCAAGGTGCGATAGAATAATAAAAGGATTACAAATACCATAGAAACAATGGAGAATGTATGTTTGGCATGCAGAGCTTCTAAAAGACTAGATGAGAATATATGCATTCTCTAAAATCCTTACAAAAGGCAAAAGAAAAGAGTAAGCAATTAATTGATTAGAAATATCAGCATATTGACTCTCTCCAACTACACTTTCTCTCTTTCTATTCTTCTCTGCCTGCTCTGAATCTACTAACATTTTAGCTTAGTTACCTTCTCACCCTAAAAATAAAAAGTAAATTAAACAAGTGCCTTAAAAGTTAGGCCTTCAGAAAAATCAGATGTGCTTCTTTAACCACCTGTTCATATTGATCAAAATCTCGAGCACAGAGAAAAAGTGAAATGTTTTCCTGTCCCAAAGGAAACTTCCATAAAATTGCCAAGAAGTTTAGAATACTCACTGGAGTAAATGATCCAAGACTATGACCTTTGGCAACTTTACATTTACATGATACTGAGACCTGGTAAACCCTGCAAATAGATGGCTAAAGCCAAACGGGAGGTACTGAGAAATATATCAAAGATTTGATTACTTAATCTTCCAAGATAGACAAAGAAAAGGGTTAAGAAAATAACAACCTCTTAAAACCCAAAGTACTTCCTAAAAACCTAAACAAATCCTAACTGGTCATTCAATCTTGTGAAAAGAAAAAGGATGGGCCAGGCAAGGTGGCTCATGCCTGTAATCCCAGCACTTTGGGAGGCTGAGGTGGGTGGATCATGAGATCAGGAGATCCAGACCACCTGAACATGGTGAAACCCTGTCTCTACTAAAAATACAAAAATTAGCCAGGTGTGTTGGTGGGCACCTGTAGTCCCAGCTCCTCGGGAGGCTGAGGCAGGAGACTGGCATGAACTTGGGAGGCAGAGCTTGCAGTGAGCCCAGACTGTGCCACTGCACTCCAGCCTGGACAACAAAGCGAGACTCTGTCTCAAAAAACAAACAAAAAAAAAAGAACCTGTTTCTGACTATAAGTAAAGGTTAGAAGTATTATTTATAAAAGATTCTGGTCTATCCATGCTGAGTCCATGAAAATGCTCTGTTTGCCCTACTTATTAATGAGTTCCACACTGAACTCAGTAATCTAGTTAAAGAAACACAAATTGGGTTGAGAAGCAGCCTGTGTAGCTGAATTAGTCTCCAAAATACACCTTTCTGACATAAGGACTATTTCAGCCAGTTATTGTGAGACCTTTTTGTTAGGAAAAAAAAAATCAATATATAAAGAAAATCTCCATTTGAAAATGTGGATCTCTCTCTGCACAAGAAAGCAAAAAAAGGGCTAAATCATTAGAAACTCTTACACTGGAGAGGTCTCAGCTTAAATCTATAGAACAAATCTTACCTTTGTTTAAGTTGCTGTTTTTGGCCATCTTATTTTAACTGGGCCTTTACCTACACCATTCATTCTTTCTGAAAATGATGGTATTAAAGCACAGGTTTAAACTCTGTGCATTTGAGATGTAATTTTTTTGCCTTGTCTTACCTAAGAGTCATTCCTGGAACCCACATGCACAAAAAGTCAGCCCTCCATAGGCATGGGTTTTGCACCCCAGGAATACTGGTTTTCTATCTGCATTTGGCTGAAAAAATATTGGTGTATATGTGGACCTCCACCTTTCAAACCTGTGTTGTTCAAGGTTCAACTGTATTTAGAAACTGGCAAATAAAAAATCTTAAAACTTCTTTTCACAAATAGTAGTAGAAAGTGTTAACTATCAATGAAGAAAATTTTATTTCATCGACCAGAATGAAACTCTGATTCATACATTATTTTATAAACTACTAGTGAGTTTTTTATTATTGTACATAGTACATGACATAAATTTGCAAACAGAAGCTGATATCGTTTGAATTTGTTTCCCTACCCAAATCTCACCTAACTGTAATTCCCAATGTTGGAGGAGGGGCCTGAGGGAGGTAATTGGATCATGGGGGCAGATTTCCTGCTTGATGTTCTTGTGATAGTGAGTGAGTTCTCATGAGATCTGATTGTTTAAAACTGTGTAGCACCTCCTGCTCTGTTCTCTTCCTCCTGCTCCAGGCATGTGGAAAGTACCTGTTTCCCCTTTGCCTTCCATCATGATTATAGGTTTCCTGAGACCTCTGCAGCCATGCTTCCTGGACAGCCTGCAGAACTGTGAGTCAATTAAACCTCTTTTTTTTTCTTCCTTTTTTTTTTTTCAGATGGAATCTTACTCTGTTGCCCAGGCTGGATTGAAGTGGTACAATCCATCAGCTCACTGCAACCTCTGCCTCCTGCGTTCAAGCGATTCTTCTGCCTCAGTCTCCCTGGTAGCTGAGATTAGAGGCATCCACCATCATGCTGGGCTAATTTTTGTATTTTTAGTAGAGATGGGGTTTCACCTTGTTGGCCAGGCTGGTCTTGAACTCCCAACCTCGAGTGATCCACCAGCCTTGGCCTCCCAAAGTGCTGGATTACAGACATGCTGACACCACATCAGGTCAAACCTCTTTTCTTTATAAATTACTTAGTTTTAGATAGTTCTTATATAACAATGTGAGAACAGACTAATACAGAAGCTATATGATCTGTATTTCCTTCTGTCTATGTGCTTATGCACATCTATGTATGTATGCAATCTATATGTGATATTCTTCTACCTCCAGATGGTATTGACAAAATTAACTTTTAAAAGAGCTTTATTTAATTGGCTTAAGGAAAACTAAGAACTTATATAAATTAAGTACAGTCATGTGTTGCTTAACAATGAGGATACCATACGTTCTGGGAAATGAGCCATTAGAGGATTTTGTCACGATGCAAATGTAACCAGTGTAGTCAGTTTGCTAGGTTTCTCTAAAGGTAACCCTTCCCTCCCTTCGTTTCTTGCTACACATATATCTAACTACCTGTTCACTGGAGAACTCCAAAGGCTAATCTTAAAACAATCCAGGCATGGGCGGGCTCAGTGGCTCAAACCTGTAATCCCAGCACTTTGGGAGGCCGAGGCGAGCGGATCAGCAGATGGAGACCATCCTGGCTAACATGGTAAAACCCCGTGTATACTAAAAACACAAAAGATTAGCCAGGCATGGTGACGGGCACCTGTAGTCCCAGCTACTCGGGAGGCTGAGGTAGGAGAATGGCGTGAACCCGGGAGGCGGAGCTTGCAGTGAGCTGAGACTGCACCACTGCACTCCAGCCTGGGTGACAGAGCAAGACTCCATCTCAAACAAACAAACAAACAAAAAACACAATCCTGGCATGAAGTAGAGATGGCAGTTGCACAGTTGATCCATAACTTTATACCAGCCAGGCCTCTGGATAGTCTATTACTCAAGATAACCATTGGATGACAAGCAGATCTATACCCCACGCCACTCATGCACATAGTTGCCATGCCACCTTTCCCCTTAAAGCCCCTTTAGTTAGCCTGAAAGTTTGTGATGGCTTTTTGAGACCAAAATATGGCTGTCTCCCAAGCAGTTACCACTTGAATAAACCTGCTGTCCTTCCACCAAACCTCACTTCCAGTGTCTGGCTTTCTGAGCGGCAAGCAGCCAAACGTGAGTTTGGTTACACAAACATCTTAGAGTATATTTACACAAACCTAGCCAGCATGGTCTGTTATATACCTAGGCTACCCAGTGTAGCCATTTGCTCCTAGCCACAAGCCTATGTAGGAGGTTATTGTACTGGATGCTGTAAGCATTTGTAACACAAAAGTATATAGAAAAAGATATGCCATAAAAGATTTTTTAAATGGTGCGTTTGCATAGAGTACTTATCATAAATGGACCTTGCAGGATTGGAAATTGCTCTGAGTGAGTCAATGGGTGAGTGGTAAGTGAAGGTGAAAACCAAGACATCATTGGGCACTACTGTAGACTTTATAAACACTGTACACTTAGGTTACCCTAAATTTATATAAAAACTTTCTTTAATAATAAATTAACCTTAGCTTACTCTAACTTTTTTACTTTATAATCTTTCTTAATGTTTTTAACTTTTAGACTTTTATAGTAACAGCTTAAAACACAAACACCTTGTACAATGGTACAAAAATATTTATTTTAAAAATCCTATAGCTTTTTTCTATTTTCAAATGTTTTTTAACTTTTTAAATTTTTGTTAAAAACTAAGACAAAGTACATATGTTAGCCTAGGCCTACACGGGGCAAGGATCATCAAGATCACTGTCTTCCACCTCCACATCTTGTCCCACTGGAGGTTTTTCATGGTCAATAACATGTATGAAGCTGCTGTCTCCTATGATGATAAGGCTTCTTCTGAAATACCTCTTGCAAGACCTACCTGAGGCTGTTTTACAGCAATTTTTTAAAATAAGTACAAGAAGTACAGTCTAAAATAATGATAAAAAGTACAGTTCAGTATAGCAGGGAAGTAATGTAACAATGTGTAAGAAGGCAGGAACTATGGAGGGGCAAGGAAGAAATCCAACTCATTGAATGTGGTGATCTGGTGAGTTTTAGGTATTCGATACTTTTTTTGAGGGGCCTGAAGGATGTTTCCTGAGGAAGGAACTCAGATAAAACAAATATAAGTTTTAAACTTTAAGACCAGAAGGGTGGATTTCTATGCTTATTAAAAAAAACTATCTATGGAACTATTGGGTCAGTTTCCATTTATGACCAGTATCATACATTATGTACTACACATAATCGTTTGTGCTATAATTTACATGACTGGCAGTTCAGTTGGTTTGTTTACAAAAACACATAGACATGTAGTATCATATAAGCATGTGAGTAATGCATTACAGTACAAACCATGCTACAAAGCCATTAAGCAACAGGGCTTTTTCAACTTCATTATAACCTTATGAGACCACTTTTTATACACAGTCCTTCACTTACTGAAATGTCATTTTTCAGCACATCAGTACTTTTCTTAAACTCTTGGAATTATGGAAACTAACTCAAAATGTGTTTCAAATTCTCATGACTGGTAAATCTTTGGTAAATAAGATTAGTTTAATATTGTTCATTTATTAAAAATAGCTGTGGCCAGGCACGGTGGCTCACGCCTGTAATCACAGCACTTTGGAAGGCCAAGGGAGGCTGATCGCCTGAGGTCAGGAGTTTGAGACCAGCCTGGCCAACATGGTGAAACCCTCTCTACTAAAAATACAAAAATTAGCCCGGTGTAGTGGTGCATTCCTGTAATCGCAGCTACTCAGGAGGCTGAGGCAGGAGAATCACTCAAACCCCGGAGGGAGGCAGAGGTTGCAGTGAGCCGAGATTGCGCCACTGCACTCTAGCCTGGGCAACAGAGTGAGACTCTGGTTCAGAAAAAAAAAAGCTACATCTTCTGAGTTTTCAGTTTTAGGTATAATATGAGCTAAATATGTTTATTTTACCTGGATTTACTAGGCAGATACATTTATCTCTACTAGATATTTAGTATCATAAAGAAAATGTGTAAGTGACGTGCAGTGTGCGTTACTAATATATTTCAAGCACAAACAAAAAAAAAAACAGTATAGTTAACTTTTTAGGATTCTTGCTTTCATGATGGCTGCCTAACATGTGCATGCAGTGAAAATACCTATAGGGAAATAACTTGATGATGGCTAGCTTTGTTTGGTGTTATGTCTACTTGAAAACAGTTTTTCAGATCTCTTTGATAACTTATTCCCTTGGACTTTTACTCAGTTAAATTAAATAATGAATATTTATTGAATATCTAAATCACTTTCCAAATCAGATAAATACTGAAACATTAATTGTGGAATGTAAGTTTTTCTACACTTGGCTTCTTATTACAGAAGAAAAAAAGATATTTGGGTCTGTTAGTAAACATGAACTGTGCCACATTGAAAGAGAATAGGCAAAACTGAATAGATATAATAAGAAAGATGGGGCCGGGCGCGGTGGCTCACACCTGTAATCCCAGCACTTTGGGAGGCCGAGGCGGGTGGATCACAAGGTCAGGAGATCGAGACCACGGTGAAACCCTGTCTCTACTAAAAATACAAAAAATTAGCCGGGCATGGTGGCAGACACCTGTAGTCCCAGCTACTCGGGAGGCTGAGGTAGGAGAATGGCGTGAACCCGGGAGGCGGAGCTTGCAGTGAGCTGAGACTGCACCACTGCAC